>NW_010262459.1:38154-52668 GCF_000690775.1 Eurypyga helias
CCCACCATCCCCATGGGAAAGAGAAACAATTTGATAAAAAAACAAGCCACCATACCCATGGTCAAGAGGAACAATTTGATACATATAAGGTACATAACTTACCTTTTCTGGGTGAATAACATAGTTATGGCTTAGATTCAAAGGAAGAAGTTCCTTTGGACCGCATGTAATGGCAAACTTGTTGCAAGGTTTATGAGATAATTTACTGTTTAGGGTGTTTCTTAATGTACGCAGGAGCCTTTGAGCATATGCTGGAATACGACATTTAGCATGATAATATTTAACTGGCATATATCCATATTTCATTTTTGAAAGTATTTTACTGGTCATCTTTTGAAGATCTGAGATGCGATTTGACTTTCTATGGAAATAACAATGCACAACATTATTTCTTTTATTTCAGGAAAAATCCATTACAAATTCTATGTTACACATAGATTTGCTTTGAAATAACAAATCCATTGTGTTTGCACAGATAAACTATGTCCAGATCTTCAAAACTGTTTCATGCTAGCAAAAGGAAGTATTTTATCCATACCATGGAAATAATTTGCACTTGCTGAGAATCAAGCACACTTCATTAAAAGTCCAAGAAAATTAATATTAAGAAAAATAACGTTCAGTCACATTTAAGATTTTGTATAATTTTTTGAGTT
The DNA here is from genome assembly GCF_000690775.1 of Eurypyga helias. NCBI lineage: Eukaryota > Metazoa > Chordata > Aves > Eurypygiformes > Eurypygidae > Eurypyga > Eurypyga helias. Next base: position 38,811 of record NW_010262459.1, read on the forward strand.
TTGTCCAAAAATATTGCCAGAAGAGGATTCCTACCATCACACAATAAGATATTCTCAACTTCATCAAACATCTTTTCAATTTACTGTGCAGCAAGTGTAGTCAGGAATTCAACAATATGTAACCTGTGTGGCATAATTTGATGGACATATACCCTGAGGCTGCAATTCCATAAGTGATTAACATAAAGGAAACAATTGCCTCGTTGTCATCTATTAGCTGAAATAATAGCCGTCATGGCTGTCAAAGAAAACAGCAGAAGTTACTGAAATGAGCTTCCCAGTGGGCATCAAGTTTACAGTGGTAAGCTATTTCACTGCAATATATAGAGTAATTAAAAGTCAGATAATTCCTCGCAGCATGAACAAATGTATAGAACAGCACTGCACACTAAAAGGATATTAACAATTTCTGTAAAGTATTATTTAATCCCTCTTTTTTTCCTAAAGTAAAGAAAACTTTTGAGAGGAGTCTATCATTAACCAGTAGGTGATCATACACATGTACTTTTGTGACTGCTGAAAATGGAAAGGAAATGCAATTTTTAATGTCTTTATCAGAGTATTTTCCTCATTGGTACTGATCCCTTAAAAAAAAATACTGACAAATTAAATGAAACACGAAAAGAAAAACAGCCTGAAACGAGTTCATTTTGGGAAAGAAGACTGGAGAAGCTACAGATGCAACCTCTCTTCCCACACCTCTCGAGTAGATGGACCATAAGACAGGGAGTGGGGACTAGAGTCCAACTCACTGGAAGAGAAGATGGGGTTTATGACCACCTGAGGAACCTGAGCATACATTAAGTCCATGAGACCTGATGAGGTGAATCCCAGAGTGCTGAGGGAATCGGCTGACGTAGTTGCCAAGGCACCCTCCATGGTATTTGAAAAGTGATGGCAGTCAGGTGAAGACCCTGGTGACTGGGAAAAGAGAAACATTGCACCCATTTTTAAAAGGGTAGGAAAGAGTATGCTGGGAACTGCCGACCTGTCAGCCTCACCTCTGTGCCTGGGAAGATCATGGAACAGATGCACCTAGAAACTAGGTGAAGGCACATGGAGGACAAGGCGGAGACAGCCAGCATGGCTTCCCAATGGCAAGTCCTGTCTGATCAATTCTAGAGGATGCTCTCTCTCCTGAATTCCATAAGGCCTTTCACACTGGTCCCCCACAATATCCTTCTCTCTAAATTGGAGAGAGAGAGATTTGGTGGGTGGACTGTTCGGTGTATGATGTTGCATCCAGAGAGTAGTGGTCAATGGGTCAATGTCTAGAGGGAGTTCTGTGATGAGTGGTGTCTCAAGGGTCTGTACCGGGGCCAGAACAGTTTAATATCTTAGCCAATGACACAGACATGGGGTTCGAGTGCACCCTCAGCAAGTCTGCAGATGACACCAAGCTGAGGGGTGCAGTAGATGCACCTGAGGGACAGGACGACCTCCAGAGGGACCTGGATAAGCTTGAGAAGTGGGCCCACGTGAACCTCAAGAGGTTCAACAAGGCCAAGTGCAAGGTCCTGCACCTGGGCTGGGGTAACCCTTGGTATCAATAACAGCTGGGTGATGAAGGGATTGAGACCAGCCTTGGGGAGAAGGACTTGGGGTACTGGTGGATGAAGAGCTGGACATGAGCCGGCAGTGTGCGCTGGCAGCCCAGAAAGCCATCCTGGGCTGTATCCAGAGAAGTGTGGCCAGCAGGTTGAGGGAGGTGATTCTGCCCCTCTACTCTGCTCTTGTGAGACCCCACCTGCAGTGCTGCATCCAGCTCTGGGGCCCCAAACATCAGAAGGATATAGACCAGTTGGAGCAAGTCCAGAGGAGGCCACGAAGATGCTCAGTGGGTACAGGCTGAGAGAATTGGACTTTTTCAGCCTGGAGAAGAGAAGGCTCCAGGGAGACCTTATAGCACCTTCCAGTACTTTAAGTGGGGTTATAAGAAAAATGGGGACAGACTTTTTGATAGGGCCTATGGTGATATGACAAGGGGTAATGGCTTTAACCTAAAAGAACTTAGATTCAGACTAGATATAAGGAAGAAATATCTTACATCGAGGGTGGTGAAACACTGGAACTGGTTACCCAGGGAGGTGGTAGATGTCCCATCCCTGGAAAGATTCACAGTCAGGCTGGAGGGCTTTGAGCAACCTGATCTAGCTGAAGATGCCCTGCTCATTGCAGGGTGTGTGGGGTTGGACTAGGTGACCTTAAAAGTACCTTCAGACCCAAACTATCCTATGATTCTATGGTTCTGTGTCTCAAGTAGCAGAGCCAAATCCTGGCTAAGGAAAGAAAGTCTGTAAATACTTTGTAATAATTTTTGATTTTAAAAGTTCATTCACATAAGCTTTTTCCTTCTTTCAATTCCATTTCTTCAGAAGTCCGCATGTGACAACTTACCTGATGTCAGTCATAGCTTTTTTTTACGTATCCATATTGGACAACCACCACAGCTTGGTTAATGTAAACAGCTTTTGTCTCAACAAAATCCCAGAATTACAGGAGTAACAAAATATGAAGGTCCTTCTTACAGACATTTGTTCACCATCTGACATGTTTGGTCTCTCCAGCCAAAATGTAGGGAGACTCTCATTTAAGATTATTTGCAACCAAGATCCTCCAGGTCTTCAAGGGATCTTTGGAAGCTTTTTTCCACATGATGGAACATAATGAGATTTCTAAACATCCCTCAGCAAGAGTGAATGTTTTTCTAACTCCCTGCCCCCAAGAGTCTGCTATCAAAGATTAAATACAGCCCACAATATGCAATTAAGCAGAACAGACAGGTCCACCAAACAAAGAAAGAAGTGTAGGCAATCATCTGTTCTGCTGCACAACTATTTCCACTCCCACTCCTTCCTTTCCTGCTTTACTTTCTTGATTTATAAAAGACGAAGAATAGGAAAAGTTTGTCATACATTATCTCCAGTGGCTTATACAGGACAGCATCCGGCAGGTGAACAGTTTTGTCCATACCCTCAAGCTCTCTGAAGGTAATAATAAAAAAGCTTGTTCTTAATTATTTTCATCTGTTTTACCTTAAGTATTACCTAAATCCTCTTACTGAACAGACATGACTACCTAAGCATCTCAGAGATGACAGTAACAGTCAAGCTGATATATCATTAAACAAATCTGGATACAAGATTTTTTTTCTCCTTTTTTAAAAATAGCAAAGTCATTGACTATCAAAATTAGACCTGAAAATAAGCAATTTGTTTAAAACTTAGAAGTTTGGCCACACAACTACAACATGCTGTGCTGATCTAAGAACAGGAGCGTAGACCTATTTAAAAAGTGAAGATTCCCAGGTCTCAAAGCATGGAATGCAGTCTGGATCCAGACTTTGACCAAAAATATTAAATGAAGTGATAAGTTCATTCTTCCATAGTCTCTTTACAGTTCAAATTTCATATAAAAAATAGTATTTTTATATGACTGCACTTTGTCAAACTCCAAAAGATGTTTAATTACAAAGACCCTTCCTGACTCATTATAATCTCACTGACAGTTAGAGAATATTATTTTCTCTATTAGTCAAAGCCTCACGTTGCTAGAATATTTACATATGATCAAAAACATCTCGGTATAGTCCAAGAACACATTGCATTTGTGCCAGGCTAGGATGGAGAATGAAACACACCTTGCAGTCTAGAGTTCAGTGACACACTGAAACAAGGACTCTTAACACCCTTATTTGAATAAAACATAATTTAATTGAACTAGTAATTTTCTACCCATTAGCTTACTTAGGGATACTGGAGCCAGAGCAAAGAGATGGGTCTAAGCTGTCTAAAAAGGACCAGAGAAATCTTTACAGTCTTGTTTGCTCAGACCAAGTGGGATGTACAGGAGACCTTTAAGATCAATTGGGGAAGGATTGTTCTTGGCCATTTTAGGTGCTAACATAGTTTTCTGCTGACAAGATGCTTGAAGTTGGTTAGATGGAGCACTCAACTGTTTCAGTAAAGAGGTGAATAAATATAAAGTGCAATGATTACATCTCAAAAACTAAGAGCCATCAGATTGATTTATGATCTGCACAGAGTTTAAATGTCATTCAGTACTGGTATATTTCACACTTCCCCTTTACATCAAAAAACATATAAAACCTGAGATGTTTTAATTGGGTGCCTTAAGCCTCTGGGTTAAATTACAGTTCAGTTCTTCAATTTTGGTGGTATAAGAAACTTGCACAAAGCATCCCTGACTAGGACATGGCTCTTCATCTCTCTATTTTGCATGCTTTGGTAATTGGTTTTAATCACAGGACTGTGTTTTATCTGCAGATGTCACTTCATAGCATGGAGCTAAACATCTGGTTAATAGGGTTGTACTGGACTCCATTTTTGTTCCCTCCCATTCCTCAAAACCTACATATCTATGTTTGATTGTGGGCTGCCTCCCTTCCTCAAGGCATAGGTAGGAAACATAGTAGACAAATACAAAATAAAATCCAGGTGGCTAGTTCTGAATGTAGAAAGCTGTATTTCAATAAATGCTCCTTAAACAGAAGCTTTCTCCATGTTGGCAATATCAGCAATTGCTGCAGCTTTACAGCTACTGCTTTAACTTAGGGAGAAGAGTTCTAAAATGCATGGTAGACACATCATTTGCAGATATTTAGTCCCAAAATATGTCTTGATCTATAACACAGTGTAGTATGTTACAGAAGTATTCATATTGGTCCAAGGTAAACAAGAAGTGCAAAATAGGTACAGTATTTGTTATCAATTAAGTGTATCTGCATATATGAATCACAAGGCAAAGAGAAATAAAATCAAAATAATTTTGATCAAGTTTTGGTCTCTCATTTACAAATGAAGTAATAACATTACTACTCCATTGTCCTTATCCAGGCCATATCTGCACAGCTTTTTTCTCGCTGAACTACAAACCAAAGATCAAGAGACAATGTAAGACCGAAATTTACAGAGATTAAATCCCACCTACATTTTTTTGTTGTCTAGGTGGCTACCAAGGCCACAGCACTTGACCAAAGGCTGTTCAAGTGACAGGTACAGGCACCTAGCTGCAAGGCTTAGGCAGAACTCTAGGCAGGCATGTAGGCATTTAGGTAGAGGCCAGATGAATCTGCACCCAAGAATCATATTCAAACAGATCTCATCATGCAAGACAGCCACTTTTTTATGAGACAGCTGCTGAAAACACACCTTTGTCTAATTTTCACTGCTCTGAAATAAAAAATCTCCCTCCAGTTTAAACTAATGTTAGAGAATTTCAGTTTAGCAGAATTTTATTAAGAATGCAGATTTCCACATCACCAAGATCAATCCAGAAAAGTCCCGGTTTTTTGTTTGCCATGTCTGAACATGGAAAGTTGTATCAAGCCAAACCACATTGTGAGACTACTCCTTACATAGTTCTGGTCCTCCCCTTCCACTTAATTTTTTCCATTTTTTGGGAGGGAACTGGACAAGGTGGTCATTCCTCAGAGGTCCTTGATTTGGATTCCTGCCCACCATTGTGCGTCCCTGAGCTCCTCTGGGCTTGTGCAGATGCGCCTTTAGTAGGCTTCTGGCTCCTTCGGCTTGGCAGGATATTATTTGGCCTCCCCCATCCTGCCATTGTCTCTCTAAGCTCCTTTGTGGGTGTTTTATCACATAACCTACCACTTAGATTTTAAAATAAGTAGGAAAATAATTTTGGAAAAAAAAAATTCAAGGGTGCTGTTCAGAATGATAAGAAATCTAGAAATTGGCTATTTATAATTTAAGTTTTCTATATAACCTTACAGTTTCAAGCTGCAATGACTGATGTTTACAAAAACACTGATGGAGCCAAAGGAATTGGAGATAAACTGGTACTTAAAAATAAAAGTTGCATCTGGTTTTGCACCTTTTTTTTGTTTTTTTCCCTTTGGTCTCATCATAATTTTGCCTTGCTCAGCAGATCTTAGAACACATATTTTGAACACTGAGCTATATTTCCCCTGAGTTTATCTTATGCTTATCTTCATCTTTTCACAAAACTATTTCTGCCTGTTTCAACATCACATAGCAAGGGACAGATACATGGTGCTAAGTACTAACGTTAAATGGGATAAATACACTTTCTGGCTGTGGGTTTCAAATACAGCCATTGTGAAACCACACTTGGACACAGTGAGTCTGATTAGAGCCAAGTCTTTAACTTCTTTTTTTTAGCTCACAAGATCTGGCACAAAGAGCAGGTACCTCAGCTTATTCTTCTGATTTTAGAATAAGTCAAAGTTTAGTAAATATAGTACCAAAGGATTTTTGGCTTCATATTAATAGGGATGCCAATGAACAGATTACAAACAAGCAAGGAGGTGAATCTCACTTAATGATTTAGACCTAAGATTCCCTGAGATAGGGAAAAGAGAAACCATAACAGCTTTTTTCTAGCAAACACAGCAAAGGCTTGACTGGTAGCAATGCTTGTTATTAAGATTACTAGATTTTCTCTTTTATAATGCCCTGCTCCTCAAGTGATTGGCTACTCAGAAAGACATCAGCTTTAAATACTTCTCAGCTTCTTTTTACCACCTGGGTTTGCAGCATCTATAATTCTTTCACCACCAAGAATCCAATAACTGAGATTAAACCTAGCGACATTCAGGCTGCTATTTCAGTTCATTACCGGCTGTTAAAAAAAAAAAAGAAAAAATAATATCTGTATGGAAGTATAGTGTATTAATAGAATGTCTGTCCCTCTATCCCTGCTAACAGGGCTCAAAATAGCTAATCACACGAATGCAGGATCTAACTCTCCTAGACTGTAACAAAGCTCAGTGATGACCGTTTGAATTGCCTCTTAATGTGTAAACATGCCAGAGCACTGCTTGATTTCAAAGTAAAGGCTCAGTCAGATTGACACTACATCTTCTGAAAGCAGGCATACATCATCAGACCTAGTTAGTCAGGTCAGGAGACCAAATCTCTACTTATTCCTATCCTGCTCATGTCCGCAAGAGCTGCAACCTCTGAAAGGTAGATTCTCACCAAATGACTGGATATAAAATACTTACTGCCTCTCACGCAGTGAAGTGACCTCTCTTATCACCCTGCAAAGCAACATCAGTAAAACAGAACTAACTACCTGAAAACCAAGGGTATCTCAGCCCTATTCACCTTGGTACAAGGGTATCTCAGCTCTAATCACCTTAGTCCCAAAGGCGTTGTTGGCTCTGACTGCGTTGGCACCATCAGCACTGAAGGTCCTGAAGGTCTTCGGACTGCTGGCAGACTTTGTAAGGAGCTCCCAGTACTAGGGGATTATCAGACCAGGCCTGTGTTATTACCTCTTTGTTTTAAGCAGAAATCTAAGAAAAAATTAACTTGCTAGGGAAAAAAGTATTACTCTCTATCAGTGATAAAGAACTTTTCCTTCTATCCATCTGAAAGGGATTACAAAGAGCAACCATCCCCTATATCTTAACCCTTTACTGAATACCCCACAGGGTAAGAGATAAATTGTTAATTTATATATACACATATATATATATATCACAGCTTATGAGACTCCTCAACACCATGGCTAGCCTGGGATCTGCCTGTGTGCCTTCCTATTTGCAACTCCACTGAGTAATACAGAATGCCTAGAACTGCATAAACATGGTCATTTGCTCCACACAAATTCCCATGAGCTCCATGGATTTGCTGCTCTTCACAGGTCCAGATATCAGGCATCCTCTGGGAAATCCAAGCGTTGCTATGGACTGCTTTATCACTTCAAGAAATCAATTCATGAGAGCAGTACAAAGACTTTCTGGTAAAGATCTGGAAGCAACTTTTCTATTCACTAGAATTGTATGCCCCAAGTCACAGGAACACCACCAAGAGGTTCAGCTAGATAGAGAGCAATAAATAAACAGAAATTCAGATAGAATTGCTCCAGCAGCAACTCCAGAAACACCCTTCCAAAACACAAAGGAAGCACCAAAGAGCCTATTGACAACTCTCCTTAACCTCCTCTTCAGCAGCTTCCCCACGGGGACAGCCATCTAAAGGAAGTTTTGAGAGGAACAGTAAGAGCCGTGGATCAATGCACTTCACAGCCTGACCGCTACTTCTATTGGTTTTAAAAAGTCCATGGGTTACCTAGGACTAATGGTTCCTCAAAACTCCCAGCAAAGGGTTCACAGATAATTTCCCATGGCTTTCAAACCTTTCTGTGTTTCCATTGCCTAGCTGGAGTATGAGAGATGATGATGAAGTCAGTTTCCTAATACACTCACAGTAGCAGAGGAAGCACCTACAGCACACCAAGAGGAAGAAATTCTGTCTCTACTTCTGTTGCATAAGCATTTGGAGTCTCTCATTTCCAAACGTACGAGTACTTGACTCTGCATACAGTCCAAAATCTATCTCTACGTGGCATTTCTCACAGCTGCCATGACAGCAGCAAACCAGGCAGAGTTGCATATCAGAGACACTATTTCAGTGCAACATCTGAGGTGTTTGTAAGTTAAGCTAACATGGTACTACATCTCATGTAATATCAATTCACTTCCCACACCTCTTTTGGGTTAGTCATACAGAATTACCATATCAGAGCTTCATGAAGTAGGAATAGTGGTTTTGTGCTGAAACCCCTCCACTGCAGGCCGCTTCAGCAAGTGCCTTCCCTCTTTTCTGTGGCATCACTGACCCTGCGTCTGCCTCTGCTGACTGATACGTAAGGAACATGGCACAAATGTGAGTGTTAGGCCTTGCCTAGAGCAGGTTCTTCCCAAAGGCAAGAGAGGAGTTGCTGTGGATTGCACAGAACCGGAAGGTGAGCTCAGTATTGATAGAGACCTTTTAAAGCTGCTTCAGGAGTGAGATTTGTTTCTTTTTAGGGAGAAGGGATGATCCAGAGTTGAACTGAAGGTAGAGAGGTGGAAACCTGTCCAGACATAGGAACAGGCAGTCAAGTGTGTGTGACCCAATCTGAACTCATCGATTTGAGTACCTTGAGGTAGATCATGTGGCACAAAGCCCAGACTAGGTAAAAGGCTATTTTAAAATATGCTCATTCTGTGGCAAAGTAGTTGTCTTAAAAAATATTTGTCAAAAAAATATATTTCACATTAACCAGGAAGCAGTGTAAAAGCACCTTATGACACTGTATGGGTTCCTGCTAACCACCAGAAAACATGTAACTAGTCTGAGGAGAGGAGAATGTTAAAATAAGTATAATTACGTGCAACTTCTATAATTTTGTCATTTGATTCCAGGTACCAATGGAATAAAATACTTATAATTTTTGAGCTTTAAATATGACTGCTAGTGGCCAGTTTACAAAAAGGGAGTGACAGGTAACTTCCAGAACAAAATGGTTCCCAAGCTGCTTTTCAAAAAATTCCTCTTTAACAGAAAAATACACCTGTGACAAGGTAGCAGTAAGATACAGTTGAAAACTCCCAAAGGTTGTGTGTAACATGGAGGCAGTGTGTGCTTATGTGATCATCAATGAATAAATATCTTGGTTCCTGAGTATGCTCATTTACATATGATTCTGAGGACGCTAGGGAACTTTCTGAAGCATTAACTAATTTCTGTAGAATGCATCAAGATCGACTGAAGAAGAGTGTGAGCCAAGAGTAAAATCATCAAGGAGGCAAGAAGGGAGGGACTGAAGGCAGACCTTAAGTAGGTTTCATGTTTTTCGGATGTCAGTAAAGTGCAATTAAATGTTAGTTATGCAATATATATGGATCATGGTGAAGAACTTTTCATTTCAAAATTGTTTCTCCAAATAATGTTTTGTGAGCATTATTCCTAGTGCATGTATGTATTTTTCAAAGACACTGCTAACAGCTTTTAAAACTTACTTATAATTTCAGTTCTGAGTCAGAAATGTTGTTCGTGCCTTTTTTTTTTTTAATTTGAACTGAAATTCCAAGACGTTCTTCAAAATTCCTTGTACCCACCACTTCTTCAACAGCTGCCTATCAGAAAAGCACATTCACTCTGTAATCACGTGGTAGTTTGCAAAAGAATCTTAAGCAGAAAAAAAAAAGGACAAAATAATTTATTTGGAAAATATTTCTGTGAGTTTGTAACTAATACTACTGAAAGAAACTCAGTCTTTTATGTAACACATGCATCTATAAGCTAAAAAATCCAATATATTATTTTTTGTTAAGTTTTCAGAAAAGTATTAAATAATCCTTCCAACTATTTGTTAATAATTTTGGATGAATCACAGGAGCAACCAGATACCATCGTATCAGCAGAGTGCTTCATCAAATACTTACATATGAAAATGGGTCAGACCATCCAACATCATACTCTTCCTTGTATGTTTACTTCAACGTTGTTATGTACTTATATGGAATTGTTAAACTAATCATATTTTTGCCAAACTGGCTATAACATAATCCACCTATGACTGAACAACTACAGAAGAAAAATTAAACAAACATTTTGCTGTTGTTAAACTTTTTTCTGTGGGTTTGAGCTTCTGAAGCCAGAAGGTCACTTGGATGATGTATACAATGTTGGTAATTGCATTCTTTAAATCTACAAAATGCCATGAAGCTCACTATTTTCCAAAATAGCTTTGCAAACAATGACAATTACTGCCCAGACATTTTCAAACACAGCAGGTTATTGGCTTAGGCAGTGATGGAAAACCTAAGAAGAAGATAAATATTTTGAAATGCACCATAAATCAAATTTGTGCACTGGACTAAGAATGGATTATCTGCCTCTAAACACCAAAAGATGTTTTCATTTGAGGGTTTTTTTTGCATGCTTATTTACTAGCAATTATTTTAAATAGTGTCTTTGTGATTTATTTTTTTTATTTTATCAAAATTTTTAGCAGTTGCATTGCAATAAATACTCTACTGTAATTAGTTATACATACTTTATGCATTACATTTACTGATGTCCAAGAATTCACTGTTTCTCAGTCTTTTAATAAAAAGTGCATTTTTCGGATTAAAAATTGGTTGGGAACAATGCTATGTTGGCTTCATGCTGCTCTGCAAGTATTTATAGCAGATGTATCAGATGCATCATAGTCTCAACAGGGCAAATTTCTATGATGTAATTAACTGAGCCCTTGACTAAGAATGAGTTGTTGAGGAAGATTATTATATTGTGACCTACTATATTCCATACTGTGGTAGCAAGACAAAGGCATCCTTCTGCATTCTTCATTTCAGAAAGTAAGTTATCTGGACAAGAAAAAAAGGCAGCCCAAATGGGAATTCATACAGTTGACTGTCCAAAAAACTTCATCTAGTATCAATCACGAGGCAACATCAGTTAGTCAAAGGCACTGGGCTTATGGATGTGCACTCAAAGCTGGTTATGAATTATCAGGTTTCTGACTTTGTGCCAGATTGACATTCTCTGGCAGAGCAAGACTGTTGTAGGATGAAGACAACATTATCTTTGTACTCTGAGGAGTCCTTCAGAAGACCACAAGTGCAGGTTTGCTGGGCACCTTCATGAAAGAAGTAATGTAAGTAGGACAGGATGCTGCTAGATCGTTGTGGAGGTTTTACACAATAGTTTAGAGGCAGTATTGTATCCTTCTCTTTCCTAGCAGATCACAGATGTTAGAGACAAAGAGAATGTGGGCAGAATACCCCTGGGCTCTGGCAGTTTCCAGCTGGAAGACAATTCCTTGAAATGACACAGAAGGAAGCAGCATTTCACTAAGTCAGGTCATTACTTCTATAAAATGAGGAAACAAAGCTTAAAATTTTATAAAACAGTTGCCTTTGTTGAGATAAGGATAACTGACAATTCCTAAAAAGTGTAGTGAGCATTCCATTCTTAATCAGAATGGGATTTTATTTATCCTGTTAACCCTTGTAGTTTTAAAAAGTCTGAAAGCAGTTGTATTTTCTACTGAAAGACTACTCCAATGACATTAATCCAGCTGTTGAGTTTCCTAACTTTCACCATTAAAAAAGTAATTTTCTAGCTTTCCTCAGTATAGAGGGAGAAAAGTATGAAACAAGTAAAGTATACAGCTTAAAAAAAAAAAAAAAGGCTAATAAGAAAACAGTAACAGAAGTTTGGTTTTGGCTTGGTGTGTTTTTTTTTCCTAAAGACAGTTTCATTATTTTTTTCAAATCCTAGTTGAAGATTTTTGAGCAGCAGGGCTGACTCTCCGTCTGTGAGTCCTTTTCCAAACTTCACAGACTAAGTCCAGGTAAGTATGGGCCATTAAAAGCAAGCTCCAAGAACAGCATGAACTTCATCAAAGTAAAGACAAACATATACTGTTGAATGACGTGTGGTACAATAAGCAAAACACAAGTAAAACCAAGCTGACATTTTATGTGCAACCACAGCACTCCATTGCACAACTCTGGACATCCTATGCAAGGTGACTGCTTTTGTAATCAAGTTGCTCAAGCCACAAAGGAATGATCAAAATTTCAGTCCAAAGTTTACCAAAACATGTTACCACTCTCTTACCCTTTTATTTTTAAAGGATATTCAAGGTTTGTTGTTTTCTTGAAGATTTCAAGTTTCAGACTGTTAACAAGCAACATACCTCTTGGCAGCTCTTCCCTATCCCGACGACCAGCTGAGAGTCACCACACAAAACACTGTGTTTGTTCATCAGCTCAGCAGAATTACATGGGCCTCAGCAAGCATCTGGCATTTGACAACACTGCTGTCTCTGCGGCAGGCAGATTTATGGACATCATTTTTGCAACTGCTACTTTTCGTGATCATTTGCCGTTACTCATCTGCTAAATACAGCATAGTCAATTAAAATGGGCTATCCACATGTGTATAGAGTTCAGCTTACTGCTGCAAGTCACTGGGAGAGTCACAGCTTCTTTCTTTTAATAGTATATATAAGCATTTCAGAGCCACTGAAGGGATTAGGCTGGCCAAGAGTCTCTTCTGTCTCTGTACTACCTGCATGGGCCCTCCATGCTCCATCCTGTGGACTGAGCTTCTGCAAGGGAAGTCCCCTTGGACTCTAGGAGCTCAAGACTTTTCCACAAGTTTCTCACACACTTGGACTACCCATAGGAGTCATCTCCTTTCTGCTGTAGGGGCACCTCTGGCTGGGACCTGTGGCCTCCACCAGTTCATCCAACCTTTGCCACAGGATCCCCTCACTGCCTGAGATTTCCTCAGCCCCTCATACCCTCGTAGCTGCCCTGCTCTATCTCATGGCCCCACTGTCCTTCCCCGGCTCCTCTGCAACCCTCCCACCCAGCACCATCCCTCCCTCCCTGAGTGGCTTTGCTGATGCACATGCCCCAGAGCCAAGGCCCCACTATCACTCCCCCATCCCCGCCGTGGGCCTTCCACCTCAGTATTGAGCCCTTCCACTCACAAGCAGAGACTTCTTCCTTTTGGAGCTGTGTGGTTGCACATTGTGGCATCCCCTTCATTTCCAAAAGAGAGGAGGCAGCTGCCCAGAGGCCAGGCCACGGTTGCAGCTCAGCCGAGCCCAGGGAGCTGGCGAGGGCCATAAGTGTTCCTTACCCAGGGTGCTCCCTAGACCTCGTCTTCCAAGTGTGGAGGCAACCCACGCCCAGCTCTCAGGGCCAGTTGCTGGTGGAGGAGGCCCATCACAGCTTGGAGGTGAGCACCTCTCCACACCACACACAAACGATCAGGGTAAACTACATCCCCAGCCAGGCCCTGTGACAGGCTTGCACACACCAGCACCCTGTCCCGGCTGCGGTCCTGAGCTGCCACCGGCTATAGCTGGGCTCCTCAAAAGGACTGAGGGAAACATGGTGCCATAGGCAGGAAGGCTAAGAGAAGACTCCTGGCCAGATTTGAAAGATACCCTGGAAAGAATGCGTTTCCTGAGTGAAGCCTGTCCCTGCCATGTGTACCACATGATAGGAAGGCCATGTCCCATGGAAACCAATTCTTATGCTGGGGGCCTCAGAGCT
>NW_010262460.1:0-691 GCF_000690775.1 Eurypyga helias
CGCGGTTTGTGCGGTTGAGGCTCGACCTCAGGGTGAAGAGCCGCCAGTGCGGCCTAAACAGCCCGCGCCCTGCCAGCCGCCACCCGCCTGCCAAAGCCTGCGGGAGGGAGGCTCCGGCTCTTCCCGAGGTCAGCTGAGGTGGGAAATTGTGGTGGGTGTCGCCTGCATTGGGCAAACTTGAGTGCACGTTTGCAAAAGGTAAATAAATGAACCGGGGCTTTCAGTCACTTTGAAACATTTGATTTACCTGATGGGAAGGCAAACCATTCATAGATTTGACAGTAAATCTTTTCCCACAGTACTAAAAATTTGTGATTTAGTATCTGGTATTGCTAAATCTTTGGGCATGATAACAAATTCCACCTCCACTGGCTTTTCGGGGATGCGCAGCCCATCGTGCAAGCACTAAGCTAATTGATGTGCCTGGGAACAGCACACGCATGGGGAGAGATCACAGACTCACAGAATGGTTTGGGTTGGAAGGGACCTTAAAGACCATCTAGTTCCAACCCCTCTGCCATGGGCAGGGACACCTTCCACTAGACCAGGTTGCTCAAAGCCACATCCAGCCTGGCCTCGAAGACATCCAGGGATGGGGCATCCACAGCTTCTCTGGGCAACCTGTTCCTGTGCCTCACATGGTCATTCAGATGCCTGTGTCGCTCCCTGTGCTCTCCTTCCCTTCGGCATT
>NW_010262460.1:702-5067 GCF_000690775.1 Eurypyga helias
CCACTGAGTGACAACCAGCTACCCTTTGGGACAGGGTCTGCTGGTCTCTGCAGCAGCCAGGCACGTTCACACCATGCTTGCATCAACAGGACCCAACAGGCTGCAGCTCTAAAGAACTGGCTCAAGGAAAAGGTTAAAAATAGAATAATAACGCTAAATGTCGAGGTATATTGATTTAAGATAGATTCAGAGAGACGCATTTTTAATATCAATGAGGACTTCCATGATTAAATAACATGGCCTCCAGTTTAACACAGCCACTGAATTCCCCTGAATTACTTTGTGCTTTGAGTTCAAAATGAGGTATAATGAGCTATAAAAGTGCATAATTAGATGGCCCATTTCATCTTAGAGAAGCTGGTTATATCAGCCTCCTTAGCCCAGTTGAGTGAATTGGCTAGTTAAGTCTAAGAGCTGATCAGCAGGCCTGGACTTTTGGGGGTTTAGTTTACTTGCTCTGTAGGGTCATGCGTAGTAAAAAAGTACCTATTCCATACTCCTTACAGTATTTTTCTTTTCTAAATACTGAAGGTCCTGCTGCTGGGGTAAAGAGAGGGGTTTAAAAGGGTAACAGTAAAATGTTTGGCAGTAGTAACCTTCTGGAAGAGCCAGAAGGTGCATGTGAACTTTGAAGGGGCTCCTGTCTCAAATGCTATGACTGCTGTCTGTAATGTGGAGGCTTAGGAGAAGGTATAGGGTGAAGGCCCTTCAAAGATGAAAGAAAACTTTTCCCCCTTTCAGTTTTGGTGTAGATTATGGGGTGGGGTTTGGGGTTGTGGTGGTTTTTTTTCTTAGATGTATCTGTACTGTAATTGTTTTGCACTGGGGCACGTTCTGCGCTAGTTATGGTTATGTGAAAAGTTGTGCCTTTCTGCCAGTTTATAGACACTTTTCCCAAGCTCACATTTCAGGAATAGTGTACAGAAAGAGACAGTTCCTGTAGGATTTTCTCATGAGGAAATTAAATCCTAAATCCTCATTTTCTATCCCTATTCCAATACTTTATCTATATTTTCTGACCTAGTGAAAGATGTCCCTGCCTCTGGCAGGGGGTCTGGACTAGATCATCTTCAAAGGTCTTTCCCAACCCAAAGCACTCCATGATCTGTTTTTTTTTTCTTTTTGTTGTTGGTTTTTTTTTCTTCTTCTTACCTATCACTTTTGAAAATATACTTTTCCTGCTTTTTTAGACTCAGTTACCATTTGTGCTAAGTCCTTACCCTCTATGAGCATGCTTCTTTGCATATAGGCTACAGAAGTAACCATGATTGCTAGCCATTCTCTGCACCTGTTGGCAGTTCAACATTACGCTTCCAATCCATTCCAACGGATGACAGACATCCTGTGACATGGTAGTTACCTTCCAGATATAGTTCATGGCTATCTTGGATGCCACTGTATTTATTTTTAACTGAAATAAACAATTAATTATATGTATTGAGACTGCTCCTTCATTCTAAAAAGCCTGCAGAACAGCAGTAACGCTTTTTGTTCCTGGGTCATCTCATCCTCTCTCTGTCCCTAGCTAACATATGAGCTAGCTTTGGAACCACCTGCTATTGTCAGGAGCAAACAGAACCAAATAGAAAAAAAAAATCATTGTGTAGCAAATTTCTCTTGTCCCCCATCTCCCAAGAATTATTTCATGGAGAATTCAAATATTTCTGAATCCAAAGATGGAAAGGAAGAATTCATAATTTTCTTTGACAAACTGAAAATGAAATATTTTGACTTTTCAGTTTGAAAAGATATTTGGTAAAATATCCTGAGAATGTTTTATTTTTCACCTTCCCGCCTTCGCTAAGCAACTGGTAAGTCTGCCTGCCAGTCAATCTCCACCTTTCTTCCCCAGCATCTATTCTTGTCGGCAGAGGATCTTGTTTGGCGTTGTAGGAAGAGTGACTGGTAGATGAAATCGACTCTCTTGCTGGAGTGGTGATTTCTTCCATACAAAGACATTCAGGAATAATTTAGCAGTGGACTAAACAACGAATCCATCAAACTCCTATACATCAATCTACATAAGGGCTGTCAGGACCATTGCCATGAAGGTTCTATCAGCATTGACACGAGGAGAACTGAGAACTACTTGCTGAATTGCAAACTTTGTCAGTACAGCTGGGTGTCCCTGGTGTGTACCCAATGGTGGTAACATTCAGAGGATTAATGTATTCTTTCCACAGTGCTACAGAAATCTTGAGAAAAATGTTGGCACTAGGAAGGATGGCAATGAAGCACCTGAAAGTGTTAGTGGCCTGTTGGGAAGCAGCTTTCCCCTGTCCAACTCTCTTCACTGCTGAGAGCAACACTAGTTTTGATTGCCAGTTAAAATAAAACTGTTTAATGAATTTAAATATATTCATAATTTTCTAAATATTGGATAGATAATTATAGCATCCATCTCCAAGCTTATTACGTATGAGACGTGCCTGCAGAAATAAAGTGCATAACTTATATAGCAGATAGAGAAGACTTTTGAATATGAAGCTATTTCCTTACTTGCCACCAAATCAAGAACCATAGAATCATAGAATCATAGAATGGTTTGGGCTGGAAAGGACCTTAAGGACCATCTGGTTCCAACCCCCCTGCCATGGGCAGGGCGCTAGGTCAGGTTGCTCAAAGCCTCATCCAGCGTGGCTGTGAACACTTCCAGGGAGGGAGCATCCACAACTTCTCTGGGCAACCTGCTCCAGTACTTCAGCACCTTCTCCAAGAAGAACTTCTTCCTGGTATCCAATCTAAATCTCGCTGCTTTCAACCTAAACCCGTTACCCCTTGTCCTGTCACTACACGACCTTGTAAAAAGTCCCTCCCCAGCTTCCTTGTAGCCCCTTCAGGTACTGGAAGGCTGCTATAAGTTCTCCCTGGAGCCTCCCCTTCCCTAGGCTGAACAATCCCAACTCTCTCAGCCTGTCTCCATAGCAGAGGTGCTCCAGCCCTCTGAGCATCTTCATAGCCTCCTCTGGACTCGCCTCAACAGGTCCACGTCATTGTTATGTTTGAGCCGAGATCTGAACACAGTACCACAGGTGGGGTCATGAAAGCAGAGTAGAGGGGGAGAATCCCCTCCCTCGACCTGCTGGCCACACTTCTGATACAGCCCAGGATACGGTTGGCTTTCTGGGCTGCCAGCGCACACTGCCGGCTCATGTCCAGCTTTTCATTCACCAGTACCCCCAAGTTCTTCTCCTCAGGGTTGGTCTTGATCCATTCTCCACCCAGCCTGTACTTGTGCTTGGGGTTGCCCTGACCCAGGTGCAGGACCTTGCCCTTGGCCTTGTTGAACTCCATGAGGTTGGCAGTGGCCCATCTCTCCAGCCTGTCCAGGTCCCTCTGGATGGCATCCCTTCCCTCCAGCGTGTCAACCGCGCCACACAGCTTGGTGTCCTCAGCAAACCTGCTGAGGGTGCACTCAGTCCAATCATCCATGTCACCGACAAAGATGTTAAACAGCACCAGTCCCAACACAGACCAATCCCTGAGGAACACTGCTCGTCACTGGTCTCTACTTGGACAGGCCTTATGGAGAAAGTTTGGTGCTTGTTGTGTACCCTCAAATGCTTGGTGAATCTGTACTGGGATGACTCTAGAAACGTGTCTGCCTCTTCTTTTTGGGAAACAGCTCTACAGTTTGATAAGATGTTTTAAGTTTTCTTAGAATAACTAATTTACTCTTCTTGGCAGTCCACTTGTTTACATCAGCAGAGCTGAAAGAAGTCCTTCCGAATGTTTTTATAACTTGGCAAGTGAAAAGAAGCTGCTTTGTTCCAAACTGGGAGGAGAAATAAATGCATTGCTTAACCAAAATCTCATTGCTCAAAGGAGAAATTTGCAGTTTGAAACTCTCAGGTCACATCTAGTCACATCTGATATTTCAGAGTGTTGCTTGTATGACTGACTTCTAAACAACTGGGCATGTAAGACTCCCAGTATAAACTTCTGATGGATGAGAACAGATAATTTTAAATATAATGGACAGATGCTAAGGATAAAAATAGAGAACTTGGTAGGCTTCTGGAAGTAAGAAACTTAAAAGTAATTCATTTAATTCAACTAATATTGAAAGTGAACGTAAGGATATTTTCCACAGCTGTTTCTTAGTTAAATGGCTGATTAATTTGATCAAAAGGAAAAGCTTAGGGAGGGGAAAGAAAATGGAAAAAAGTAGGATATACACCTGGGGGTATGTTTTCACAGAGAGTAGGCTGTTTCTCATGGAAAATCCTGCACAACTGCCTTGTTCATTTCTGAAAATCTTTCTTTCTCATGGTTTCAGATGAAGGTTGACTTTGCTGTCTTGAAGCTTACATGCACAGAGAATGATCCTTGTGTTACAGAAAGGTTATTTTTATAAGCTGAACC
>NW_010262460.1:5098-8510 GCF_000690775.1 Eurypyga helias
TATCCGGCTGATCACAAGAGATGCCGTGCCGAGCCTCGCAGCCTCCCTTGCAGAATGCCTAATATCTGCAACTGCTTTCTTCTGGCAGAGAAAAGCACAGTGGGAACTGTGGATTTAGTGCTCACTGAGACCAATGAAAACCCTCCCTCTGATATCTGGACTAAGGATGAAGCTCTAAATTAGTTCAACGCAATAAAAATGGACCCACGTTAGTAGCTCAATATGGTAAATTTCATGCTGTATCGGCGGAGATAAATAAAATCAAGTCTCTAATTTCATTGGCTTTCCTTCCTGAGGAGTACACATTTTCCAGCTTCGCTGCAGCAAGGCTGATCTGCTATATTCAGTGTATTACACACACCAGTGGAGCCGTGTATTTGAGCGTTAAGGCCATGATGTTCAAACTCGGCTGAATGCGGTGTAACAGGATACCGCCCCTCTCCTCAGAACGAGACCTGTTGCTGCTGCGATCAATAGAGCATTAAATATCACCCCTTATTACAGTGAACGCCGAATAAATACCATGAGTGCGGTGCAACCTCAGCTGGTAAATATTGTCCACTGAACGCCTCCAGACGAAAGCACTGATCTGAGAGGCTGTTTTAATTACGGGCTCCCTCCCCAGCAGTCAGGAGAAAGAGCGCGATGGGTAAATCAGAGGTGAGCAGAGCAGAGAGAGGAGCTGTGCTGTAGAGCTGTGCTGAGTGCGGCTATGGCAGTGCGGACGTGTGCAGGCTGTGCTGGGGCTGAGTGTCCGACGTGGGCACGGCTCGGGATGGAGGCAGGGATGTTGCGGGCAGATTTCACCCATGTCTTCCACACTCAATCAGTGGTTATGTAGCAGGGGAGGGGAAGGTGCTTCGCCTATCCGTTTGTAGAGCCAAGTAGGAAATAACCTGAAAGCGCTGATGTTTGTGAATGTTTGCCTTTCCTTATGGGATGGGTGAACTCCAGAGGCTACAGCCTAACGGCCTGATGTGAGCAATCTCAAGTGTGCTTGCCTGCCTCGGCCATGTTGGCATTTCTGTGCAGGCAGCTGGCATGACACAGCTTTATCCCACCTCTCTCCTGTCTTGTGAGACAGGGAGATTTGCATTCAAGCTGGCAGAGCCCTGTTTTCAGTGTTTCCACTGCTATAGTCTCTCTCTTTTAAAGTGGTCTTTTCTGAAATGATTGTCATTTCATTTGGGAATCATTAGATTGATATTGTTAATACAAACTAACATACATTTGGATTTGGACATTGACTGCATTAAACGGTACCATTTAACATTCTGTTGATTGTTTCTGAAGATGCAGCTATTTGTCACAGCTATTCCCTTAAAAGACTGTGTCTCCTTGTAGTCACCTCACACACATATTCAATAGTAATGATGGCCTCAAAGTAAACACATGTGGCAGTTTGTGCGATAATTACTGGTATCTAGCAAAGACCTTTATTACATTACTCATTCAAAAATCCTCTTATGCTGACAAAATGGATCCTTTATAATAAGTGAAGATGCTCTCTCCTCCTACTGAAATATTGCTGAATGGTCAGTGTTACCTGGCATTTTACTCCAGTGGGAAGATACTGGATGTTTCAGAGAGACTGGAATTTGTCCAGGCTTTGTGCTTTGGGAAAGCTTAATCACAGCCCATTCACAGCTCATGCTGTTCTGAAGTTTCTTTTTGGAGAGGGGATGAGGTAGAATCAGGTTAGATCTACTTGTTTTAGGTACCTACCATTGTGCTGAGGTACTTATACACCTATCACTGTGTAGGCATTGGTAGACTTAATTCATTTTCCATCTGCTTCACTTTATTTATATTGAATGTCAACTACCCTGCTGATTTTTTTTTTTTTTAGATAATCTATTAATCTTAATATCAGTACAGTTCTCCTGAGTGACTGGTGATATTAAACCAGATGATCAGGGCACTAGAACACAGCCCTGGCAACCAGTGCCAGGTAGCCCTGTGAAGATTATTGCTCCACATATTCTCCAGAGATCCTTTCCAACCCAAATTATTCTATGTTTTTGTGATTCCATATTTATTTGCACTATGGAAAAGTTTTATTCTGACCTCTGATTTAGGATTTTTGTTTTTATTTAGGCATTGTGATTATCAGACACTTTATTTTTTGCTCAGTACTGCTGATTTTCTACAATTTAAGAAGATGAATGACTTCTACGTATAGGTAAAATTGACAACTTAAATGTAGATGTTGTTAATAAGATACTTAATTCTTGAAGTAGTTCAATTGTAGCAAAACTACAGCTGAAAAGTTCCAACTTTGGATCTTAAGTCAGAGATTTCTGTGTTCTGTTGTATGTTGGAAAATAAGTTTTTTCATCATATAGAGAATGATTTTTATAAATCCGATGGATTATGCAAGCACAATGACAGTCCTTGTTTCTTAACAGAGGAATCTGATGTTTATATTCATTGAGACTAAAAGTATCTGAAAATTTGCCCTGGCAAACACTGGGAATCTTGTGCCAAGCTTCTCCCTCCCTCTTGCTCAGGAAGATGAAACTACCTCCAAAACCACCTTGAGGAACTTATGTGCAGTCTCCTGCTACATCACCTGAGGAGGCAGACAGCATGGAGCTAGCCTTTCTGTCTAGGAGAGAATAGCTAGCAGAAAGATATCCCAACTACTATTCATTTACTGGACCTTTGGCAGGTTGTTTCAGAATCCTTTTCTTCCTCTGCACCTTCTCCAAACCAGGAGTGATGAAGTGTAGGTGCATGAGGCTAAGGACCCTGACTTTAAGACCAGGCACACATCTATGCCTGCAGGGAGAGATGTGGCTTCCTGTCTCACAGAGCTGTTTTCCTGTTGCTGGTCAGTAAGTTTCAAGAATGGGAAGGCAGCAGATGACAAGAGTTATCTATACTGAGTTGCATATGAACCCTATTGATTATTTTTAGAAATTATTTGGTAATTGCATTGTAATTTCATTGGTGCTCCCTGGCTCTACTTGTGATTGTTTTTTTAATTCCATGTTCACTTTGCCTGTATCACCTGTGAGTTTATAGACTTGTATTGTATCACCCTCCAGCCATCTCTCCCCTAAGCTGTGCTTCCTCCCTCCAACAAGATCAACAGTAGCATAGCAGTGTCCTCTAGTTTTGTTCTCCATTCTTTCCTAAGATTTTCTGTTGTTGTGCTCATATTTTGGTCAAAGTGAAAAAATGAGGTATAACGAGAGAATCATAGAATGGTTTTGGTTGGAAGGGACCTTAAAGATCATCTCGTTCCAACCCCCCTGCCATGGGGAGAAACCCCCTCCACTAGGTCAGGTTGCTCAAAGCCTCATCCAGCCTGGCCTTGAGGATGGCCAGGGATGGGGCATCCACACCTCTTCTGGGCAACCTCTTCCAGTGCCTCACTACCTGCTCCAGGAAGAATTTTTTCCTCATA
>NW_010262461.1:0-485 GCF_000690775.1 Eurypyga helias
CTCAGCCTGTCCCCATAGGAAAGGTTCTCCAGTCCCTTAACTGGTGAGTGATCCTTCCCTGTCCTTATATCGACCCACGAGCTTTTTGTTCTATTTTCTCTCCCCTACCCAGCTGAGGAGGGCAGTGACAGAGAAGCTTTGGTGGGTACCCGGCCTCCAGCCTGTGACAACTCGCCGTATTTTGTAAAGCTCCTTGGCAAGGTACATAAAGTTAAAGCAGCCTCTTAACTTAAAAAAACCCCAACCAATCAACCAACCAACCAAAAAAAAAAAACCAAACAACCCCAACTAGTCAGGACCTCTGCTCTATCAAAATTTCCCGGGTATGGACTACTCTAAGTCACCGCATGTATCAGCTGGGATCAACATGTGCAAAACAAATAGGCAGGGATGAAGCACTAAGGTGGTCTTTGCTCAGCAATGTTTGAAATCTTTGATCTTCAGAATACTTCTTTTAATGCTCCATGATGGTGCAATCTTTCCCT
>NW_010262461.1:540-18046 GCF_000690775.1 Eurypyga helias
TTTGGCAGGATCGATGAGGAGAAAAGACACCAGTTGTCTTGGGACAGATGATGGTTTCATGAAGGCAGGTCTGGCAATAGCAGCTTCCTGCTATCAGCCCCAAAATGCTGTAGTAGGTGTAACTCCACAGACCAGCAGAAACCTCCTTTCTGAAGCTGAGTCTGAGCTGCTGCATGTGGCTCATGCAGGGGAATTCGGTTTTGAAGAGGAAACCTTTTACACTGCACGCTGAGGTCATAAATATTATTGTTCCCTGTGGAGTGTGGGTTAAGGGAGGAAAATAGTGGCTCCTTGGCTCTTTTGCAGCTTTCATAAAGGCATATTAAAACAATAATGAGGCACTCCACCACTTTAAGCAGTCAGGCAATGATGAATGAGACTCGCTAAAACACTTCTGTCTTTGCCAAGGGCACTCTGGATTATGCTTGAACCTGTTTTACCCTTAGCACTTAACCTCCTTTTCCACAAAGTTGTCATTGCATGGCAACAACCATGATGGAGCTCAAAATAACATGTCAAAGGGATGGTTCTCTAAGAAAGGAATATTTGCTTCACAGTTGGGGCTGGGTTTTTAAGAAGTGTAATTTATCTACTTGCTAAACCTCAGAATTTTAAAGAAACAGGAAGATAATTCTGTGTTACTAGTAATGGAGGGAGGAAAGCTATGAAATTCAGCATGGAAGTATTTTCTTATGACAATATCTGGCATGAAGAGTATGGGGAAAGAATAGAGCTAAGCATTATCTCCAGCAACGGAGGCTCATACAAATGTCCCTCACTCCTTTGAATCCAAATCCTTTCTTGGAGTCAAGATCACACAGAGAGCAGAGCAGGCAGTTGACCTTAGGGTTGGGAGAATACCAGCTGACACCATTAGATGTGCTTCTGCTTGTGCTTTTCCATGGCCATCTGTGCTGCACAAAGTGGTACAGCTTGCAGAGACCCCAAAATCAAAGAGACCCCACATCAAAGAGCAGAGCCTCTCCTCCCAAAGGTACATTCATGTAATGCTGCACTTAGGGACCCATTCCTGCATCCCTGAAACATGTGGTAACTCAAGCAAAAGCTTCATGTTGATCCTACTGTGGGGTGTCTTGCTTTTACTTTGTGGAGCAGAGGAACACACATTTCCTCTTCATCCTGGGACTTAGCAAACAACCTGCACATTGCTCTTACCAGTAGAAAGTCTGCCCAGCTGACAGCCACCAGCGTGCCCTTCACACCCAGTGCAAGCTGGTCCAAAGGACCAAAGGCACATCTCACAGCTCCCTGGTGCTGGCAAGAATTGAGCCGAACCTGCCAGCATGGTCCCAAGGGAATAGCCTCTGCTGCAGCCCTTTGCCTCCCTACAGCAGAGACAGCAGCCTCCCCGATCCCCACCAGCCCAGGCACTGCTCTGAACAGCAGGCTCCCCTTCCCCTCATCTTTCCTTCCTCTTCCAGCTTGTACTGGGTAGGTAGAAAAACCCAGCGTGGAGTTAGTAGACACTGTCTCTCAACTCAGGAGCAAGACACAAAAACCTTCTCTGCGGGGCTGCCCTGATGGGACCACGAGTTTCCCTGCGAGTAGCAAGCATCATATGCACAAAACTGGGGTTTGGTGCATCACTGCTGTAATAAGTGATAATGTATCATCATCTGCATCAACGATTCATCACCATCCTTAACAATCCAGTGAGACAGGAGCCAACATCCTGACTGAAAACCATCATATTGATGTGACCTGAGGGGGACCCTTGGTCGCACACCCAATAGCTGGAAAATACCAAGCTGGATGTGCCTGGACAGAAAACAAATTGAAACGACAGAAAACAAAGAGAAAGTATTCCAAGTGGGACCCTGAAACACTGCAGGGAGATGGAGCTGCTTGGGCATACAGCTCAGAGGAGGGGCAGACTGAAGCAAAGCAGCTGGTTTTATTGTGTGTAATGGAAGTCTGTGTGTCTTTTTTGAAAGACAAGTGGGATTACAAGAACATACCTGACTCACACATTTATTTCTCCTCCTGATAGAAAAAAGCACAGAAGAAATACACAAGCTAAAAGGCCTAACAATAAGTGTTAACATCACTTACAACTCCTTCCCAGCTTCCGAGATTATTTCGTAAATGGGGACTACGTACGTTCCTACCTGATTTGCAACAAAATGAACACATTTCCCGATCCCTGGTGACTCAATTGTCCTTGCCTGATCTCTAGAAATCGTTTCCCACATGAATTTACCTGTGGTAGCTGCATTTTACTTTAGTCTCCTGCAAGGGGTACCATTACAGATTGTTTTGAAACATGGGAGAAAAATATTCTGCCAATAGTGTACCAACGAACAGCCAATGGCACATGAAATGGAGGGGTAATCTTAGGCTTAGAAATACCCTTCCACATTTAGCAGCATTCCAAAGTGGAAAGGAGGCAGACGTTTTACTTAGGGATGCTGTTTAGCCTGCAGGCGCTTGCAGAAGATATCTGGGGTTTGCAGAGCCAGGAATAGCTATGGATGCTCAGGTACACTGTGTACCTGACTTGCAAATATAGTAAGCAAGGCAAACAAAACGTTTCTTGAGTGAGGACATTCATAGAAAAATCTGTTTGTTTTTAATTCCTTCCAAGCAGGAATTATAGATATTCTTGTGTCCGCACAAAATTACAACCTACATCATTCTCTGAGGCAGGCAAAAACAAATTCCCTCCCTTATTTATTTTTTAATGAATTTTAAAAATAAATGTTTAATAATAAACACAAACCAGGAAGCCAGTCCTTGCCCCAGTGAGACGACAATTTTATCATGCGAACGCTGCAATGACAGCAGATTACAGAGGCTCAGAGCTGCAGGGGCAGCTGTTCCTACCCATGGCCTGAGGAGCACAATGCAAAGCTGTGGTCAGCTCCTGCACCCCAAGTCCTGCAGTGCAGGTTCATAGCAGCACCGTGGGCCCACTCCTGCCGCTGGAAATCAGGCAGACTCAGACTAGTTGGTTGGAGGGGAAAGCTGTTGCCCATGGAGTTAATCTGTGAGCAGATCCTGGTGAGACAAAGCAGCTTCACCCCATATGGGTTTTGGGGTCCTCTCCTAGTCCTGCTCAGTGTGGCTACACACACTTTATTAATCTTTAGTGATGAATATCATGGACAATGGTCTGGTCCCTGGGAAGAAGCCTGTGGGACATCTCCCACTCATGCCATCTGTCCTGTGTGGGCCATGGGGCAAGATATCAGCACTCCTGTTTTCAACCCAAGGAAATTAGCTGCTGGCACACTTCAGGTTGGAGATCGAGAGCCAACCACCATGGACGCAATGGGACCAAATGGGTAACCTGGCTGTTGAAGAGACATGGCAGTATTTCTGCTCACAGTCTCATGTTTGCAGGGTGGAGGAGAGGGCACAGCAGCAGCAAGGCTGGAGGGTTCCGTACAGGAGCTCTTTGCCTTTTCTCACATCTTTTGGAGAGCCATGAGCCACAAGTGCAAAAGAAGGTACACTAGGATGGTTGGGGACTATTCAGAATGGCAGAGCCCAGCAATACAAGGTGTTAAACCAGTTTGAACATATCCTTTTCCCACCCTTTCTCAAGCTCAGGAGAGAAGAACCAGTTTCATACCATTTGTCTGGGCCTTAGCTTAAAAATAAAAGGATGTCTCCACGCTCCCAGTCCCTCCTCCACTTTCCCACTTACTTTCTGAGAGGTGAGGTGTGAGCATTTACTGCATAAACTAACAAGCAGCATGAGGCTCTGGTCCCCCCAAAATCCTCTCAGACTGTATAGCCCATATTGTATATACAGCACTGCATTCCAAAGCCGTGCCTCTAATAAAACAGCATGAGCACCTCTGGATTTCTGGACAACATGGCGGTTAAAAAATCAGGATGCAACATCTTTGCTCCTAGCAGAATTCATGTGTGTAGGTAGACACACGCATGTGCAAGTTCAATGACCCGCCCATTCAGCAGCAGACAACCTCTTCAGCAAATGCCGGAAGGGAAATGATTGCTTTACATTATCTGTGAGAAACCAAATCCACTATTAACCAAGTTGGTTTTGAAACAAAAGAGTTAATGAAGCTTGGTTCCTGAAGGATGAGGATATTTTGTCTTCTAACCTCTCCCTGTTCTGTCCCAGGTCCCTTAGGATTCCCACCAGGCAAAAGCAGAATAAGCCAGGAGCAGCTAACATCCACTTCCACGTACCTTCACACACAGAGGGATCTTCCCCCGGGCTGTTTCTCCATGTCCCATGGGTAGCACAGCCCTGTGCACAGGATTTTTTGTTGTTGTGCTGTCTGCACTGTCAGAAAAGTGCAAGTTGTCTTGTTAGTACCAGGCTGTTTTTGGAGAAAGTGGGGCACATACATTTGTTGGACAGCTGGTTGCTGTCAGACAAAATGTATAATACCTTCGTTGACTCTTCTTGTCCTCAGTGGACTTGAGTTTGTGTCTCTCACAGCTGCCAGTTTTCATGAAACTTGTAGAAACCAAATGTTTTTGAGACTTCTCATGCTCTTTCAAATGGAGGCAAAAATTGCATAAACATGCTATTATCAGGAAATAAGGCTAAAACTGAACCATCTCCAGAAAGCTCTATGAATGGTCTGTCAGAAGGCATCTTGCTCTGAAATCTGCCCTTTGAAAGAGAGGACTTGTTTGGAAGCAGCGTATGAAATCCACCTATGCAGGGAAAGCCAGATATGAGTTATATAATTCAGGGTTCACACTTACTAATTTCAGATGATACCAGATTTTTCCTCAAAACTCATGTAAAACAGACCCTGGGGTGCACCTGGTCTACAAGTGCAAGATGTAGAGACTGCACATGGTGAAAATCCTCAGCTCCAGGTGACTTTTTCCATTACTTAATTCAGAACTAGCTGAAAATCAGAACATGCATTTAATGAGACATCCTGGAGTTTCCAGGTTTTATTTTGTTCTGAGATTTATTTTTAATTAATTTCATGGAAAATAGAAATGCTCTAAGACAAAAAGCTTTCATTTTTTTCATGAGAAATTTCATTCCAGTCAGTGTAACTTTAGAAAAGCAATTTTTTTTTTGCATTCAAAAAACATTTTCTGATTGAAAGTTTTCAATGGAAATGTTCAGACCAATTCCAGGCTCATCAATCTGTGTTTCAAAAACCCATGCTTGCTGCTGATCAGAATTTGTTTTTCTCTGAGCCAATGGCTCTGCTTCCTCATGCCATAAACACAGTTTTCTTCCATTTCTGTCTCACCTTCCCTTTTCCTCTACCCCTCTCCCCTCATCCCTTTTCCCCCTCATTTAATTTGTCACTGAACATCCTGCACAGCACCTTAAGATCATAGAATCATAGAATCATGGAATAGTTGAATAGTTTGGGTTGGAAGAGACCTTAAAGACCATCCAGTTCCAACCCCCCTGCCATGGGCAGGGACACCTTCCACTAGACCAGGTTGCTCCAAGCCTCATCCAGCCTGGCACAATACGGACTGAGAACAAGGAGCTGGGAGCCACAACTCAGCCTGACTCAACGTGCCAGTGGAAGCAGAGATGTAACATATGTTTTTGAACACCAATGTACCCAGCAGAGAAACAGTTTTTAGAAACTATAGAGTCCTTGCACATTTTTCTAATATCATGCAAGAACACCATAGAAATTTATTTTTCCCTGGAGAGATGCAGATGTGCAGAGACATCATCGCAGGACTGACCCCTAAGGATCTTTTTGTACTACCAAGTGACAATGAGAAGAGAATAATTTTTCCAGAGATGAATGCAATTGTGGTGGCTAACAGCATAAGCTCACACACATTAATGTCTTTAGAAGGCGAACTCCACTGGGGTTCAATGGAAATAGGATTGGTTTGTCAGCCTGGGACTTGCTTTTTCCCACAGCTCATCCCTAACTATCATTGCATCTTCGCACTCACGGTATCACGGCACTGTCATTTGTGTCCCTGTAATTACACGCACGCTACAAGAAACTCATTGCAGGTGGTGTAGAGCAGCAAACGGCACTCATGCTAATGTAACTGCAATCCGTTGTCACTGCCTTGGCAGAAACAAATTCATTTGTTATTCATGTGGATGTCACATGTATTTCAGGAGATGCTCCATCATAATTCAGCATTAGTTAATGGCCACTTAGAGTGTTCCTGGAGAGTCTGTAGAAGGGATGGTGGCTGTGGGATTCATTACCAGTGTGAAGTACAAAAAAATGCAGTTCAGTCTACAAGTATGAAGCTTAACGTTTGGCACAGCAATCCTTCTCTTGACGAGGACATGATATCCACACCCTGCCTGGTCATGCTACTCATGAAGACTGGCTCAATTTTTCACCTAAAAATTGGTTTAGATGGGAATATTGTTTGAGAACCTACCACAGCAGCACTTTTCACAAAATCTTTTGGGAAAACATTTTATTTCTTTTTATTAAAAAAGGAAGAATTCCCAAACATTAAATGCTTCAAAGACGAAAATTATTAAATCAGGACTGTGTGACTGCTGTAACCAGCCATCACCTCCCTAGCAAAAGAGGAGACAGCATGTTATGATCTGGGAGATATAATCCAACCATTGTGTCCAGAGAAAAATGGGAGTACGATGAACTGAAACTGCAGTTCCCAGCAGACTTCACAGTTCTGGTTCATATTTTCAGTGACAAGAAAAAGAAACTTGGTGTCAAAAATTCTGTTCTAATCCAAGCCCCTTCCTCCAATAAATCATCACTTTGCAGGTGGCTTAGAGCCCCTTGCATCTCCCATATGTAACACTACCACACATTTGAGGTCAGGCTGCAGCCTCTGATATCCTTGTTCAGCTCTCACATGTTTCTTCATCCCTGGAAAACTGCTGATGAGTTAACAGCACTACTGATGCTGCCATCTCATGCATGGTAGGCAAAGATGGATCACACATGCTGCTCTTCCAAAGCATAGCAGGTGGCGGCGGAAGAAATACAGAGTCTCTAATGGATGTCTCTATATATACCATCCATTTTAGTGCCAGGGAGCAGTGGAGTGTGGTGTTGAAAGTTTAGCTAATTAAGGGTTAAGCTTACATTAATTCCTCCCACTGGTCATTAACTCTCCTCTGCAATTAATTTGGTCCTTTATTGTCCTGACAATGGCGTACTGCAATGATGTTTTCTTGCCTGCCATTGAGCAATCCCACATGACAATTATACTCTCCTCTCTGCTGTACCACAGCTTCAGCTCATCATTTTCTACTTGAAATGGAAGAAGTAAGTCACCCGTCATGGTGGCAGAGATCTGAGGCCTTAAATTATCCCGCTCACAGTACATGGAGTTAAGTCACCAGAGAGCATTTGCTTGGCTTTATTGATTCTCTTCTCCTGGCCTAAGATTAATTTCCCTCAAATGCTCAGGTGAACAAACAGTTTGAATCACTGCTGTGGGATTCAGCCCCATAAAGCGAAGTCCTTGCATGACTGTCCTCCACCCCATGAGCATGGGATTTCAGAAAGCTTGGGAAGAACAAGGATGAAACATGAAACAAGAAAATGTCTAAATGGGTTGTTTTGACGTTCCTCCTCCAATAACGTAAAAGCCTTTTAAAAGGCAAACACGTTTTTAATTCTTTTATTTCATGGCCACATATATATTACATACATTTATATATCAGTCTTCAACATTGTCTGAAACAGCATCATGAAGATTCAGATTTTTAAAGCAGTTAAACTTCACTACAATTTCTGACCTTCAACCTGTTGGGTTTTTTTTTTTTTCAGATATGGAAGGGGAATAAGCTCAGAACTATTGATTTCCCGAAGGACAAACTCCATTTCCCAGCAAACTCACACTGGAAGTGAAACCTGAGCAACCTTTGGACTGACAGAAAGGGAAGCCCAAAGGCTTGGCGTAAAGCTCCCACCACTTGGGCAGAGCCTGGAAACACCTTCTCAGTTAAGGTTAAACTGATCTGAAGAAGCATCTGGTGAGTAAAATGAATTTGTCTCAGTCTTTTCTCACTTCTGATTTTCTCTTCAAATTCTAGTCTCTGAGGAAATCACAGCACAGAACTGGCTGATCTGACAGGAGGAGACAACTGAACAACTTCTAGTGCACGTGAAAAAGCCCTGAATGCCCAGGTCCTGCCGTGACAGGCTTCTCTCTGGAAACCTAACCAAGTGCAGACTAAACCTCCTTTCCTCTATCTCAC
This sequence comes from Eurypyga helias, assembly GCF_000690775.1. NCBI lineage: Eukaryota > Metazoa > Chordata > Aves > Eurypygiformes > Eurypygidae > Eurypyga > Eurypyga helias. The sequence goes on from NW_010262461.1 coordinate 8,687, forward strand.
TCTGAGCAATTTCCATGTGCTTTTTCCATTACCGTTCACTTCTTCACGCTCCCTGACTTAACACACAGGCTAAATCCTTTCTCCAGCAGCAGCAACAACAACAACAAATGATCAAAACAATTCAGCTTTCCTTCAAATAATGGCATGTGCTTCAGTTGTAAATATTCATGGGTGGATGGAAATGGTTTCTTGATGGGCCCTGAGCATACTGGTGTCAATCTGTTTAAATGACTCACAGTCTCTTTTACCTCCAAGGGGCAATTTTGTTGTTCTGGTCCCAGACTCAAAGATTAATCCATGGCAGATGAGAGTCAGACATGTCCATCTCATCTAGCTCATTCTCCATCTTATCTTGTTGAGCTTGTGATCCCTAAGAGGTTTCCTCACAGCTATTTGCGGGTCTGGAAATCACAGTGAGCTTTTGAAGATCATTCAGGTTATGCTCATCCCTCAACAAACCAAACATATTTAATGCTTTTTGTTCTTAACATCTCAGCAGATGCAGGTGGCAAAATAGCCGCTGATTTTTGCAACCTGCAAATGCAGGCACAGTTCATGTTTTCCTGTATCTTCAAGACCTGCATCCTCCACCCTGCCCCAGCTCCCTCATAGCTGTGCCTGTCTCAAGACAAGGAAGTTTTTAATAGATCTGGTTTTCCAAAGAGCTCTTCCCATGGAAACCTGCATGAAGGATCACATCAGCCCAGTAGGCCAAACACTTTCTATACCTTTTGAGCACTATATACAGTAGGTATAGCTGTGGCACCAACGCATCCATCTGGCACCCCACCTGAGCCCACCTTAGCACACTTTCTGAGCAATATATTGCCTTTTATTGCCCATACCCTGACCATGTGCCCCCCTGACAGCCAATTAATGCGTAATCCAGCCGCACCAGCCAAGCTGAGTCTGGCTGGCACTGCAGGTATAAATTCCTTCAACAAATGCTCTTGTGAAGGCGTAGGAGGGGCTCACAGGCGCTGTGCTCTGCCAGAGGAGATGGAGATGCCTCAGATGACCTCACTGTCCCTGCTGCTGTGCAGCCGGCTGCGCTCCTCAGAGCTGCGAGGCACATTTTCTCAGTCAAGAGGAGCTGAGTGATGGATTTGAGGGGTTTTTTTACAGGGAAACTCCGCTGTCTCTTCCTAAAGCAAACAGGCATGGTTCCAGGAGATGGAAAAGGCCAGGGGCTTGCTCAGAGAACCTGTGACAGGTTCATTATGGAATCAGAGCTGTGAATGCCTCGGATGTTTAATGCAAAGTTGTCAACAACTGTGTGTTTTAGGCCAATTTATTTCCTTAGGTCAGTAATGCAAACTCAAACTTGTACGCAAGGCTCACAAAGGGGAAGATAACCGTCTTCCAAAATTTGCTGTCATTTTTCATGCTCTCAGTGAAGACTAAGAGTGAGTTGAGCATGAAAAAATGAGAATCCCAAAAAATCAGCAAAAGGGGATAAGACCTATAAGGTATGCACCTGCTTTTTATTATAGAATGATGAAATCATTCAGGTTGGAAGGGACCTCAGGCAGCCACCCAGGCCATCACTGAAGTCAGACCTGTTTTCGCCTTTAGTCAAGTGAGAATCCCTCCTATTGCACTTTATGACCACTGGTTTTGATTTGTGTGTGTTGCCTTCCATGGGGATGAGGGACATGGACCGCAGTGGCCAGGTCTCTGCAAGGAGTGTTTAGAGCAAACCCGCAGAGTGGTTTGCAGCAGTCACATCAGGTTTTTTTCACATGGCATCACTGCACTTGGTCAGATAAGCACAAAGATTCTGCAAGAGGGACCATCTGGGAGGTTATTTATTATTTGCCAGGAAGTCTCCAAAGGGCCACTTGCATGAGGTGTATGGAAGAAGGTCACGACAAGCTTTGTTGTTCCAATTTACCTCTCCAGATGGAAAATGTGCTGTTTGTTTTATAAGTTCCTGGTCTTTCCTGGCCTTCACTCACAGTTTTGAGCATGACTAGACTTAAGTCTTGTTCAAATAGAAAGAGCACAAGAACATTTGAATGCTTCCCATGGTTTCACCCTTCATCCACTGCAGACAGGGAGCTGTACCCAGGAGACCTCTGTCCAAGACCAGTTGTCAGGGGGACCCTGTGAGATTAAATGTGTTAGTTGCAGAGAGCCACAGGCTAAGGAAACACCAGGACATGATGGCTGAGAGACATTTATCATCCCTGTTCTCTTTTTTTTACAACCTTGCTTCTCCATAGCTTCCCAGCACTTTAGTTCTCAGGGTCTCTCTGGGAGAAAGGCTATTTCCCCTCATTTTGCAGGTAGGAGATTTGAGGGGTAAGAAGCTGGACTCAGAGTTATTTCCAATGCAAAGGAAAGCCTCATGCAATTCCCAGGACAATTCTGGTAAAGCCCTGCAGCCCTCAAACATCTCCTCTGTCCTTGCAACTCTAATGACATCCTTCTTGCACAACATTTCATCCTCATCTCAAGGACAGTGTTTGCATTTTGCTTCAGTTCCAGATGCTGTTTTGAGTGCAAATGCTTCAGCATGTGTGGGACGGAATGGGGGACAGAGGAGCTCTCACTTGGCCTCCTGATGAATAACTGTGATGAATGGGAATCACTTAGAAGTCAAGAAGGGTTCTTGCTCTCCCTCAAAGAGGCCAGGTGCATGGCATAAGCCGAGGCCACGGGCAAGGGAAGGCTGAGCCCACAGCTGGCTCTTATGCACAGAAGTGCTTTGTCTTTCCTCCTCCAGGCCCTGTCCCGTACCCCGTCTCCCTCTGCACTCACAAACCTCTGATCTACAGCTGTCTCTGATACTTTGGCTGTGCTCATTTCTGAGATACCTCAAATCTTTAGATGATTTTCCATCCCAAACCCCTAGTGAGGGAGGGCAGATTGCCTAGTCAAGAAATGGCTCAAACTAGAACAAAACACAGACCTTCTAAAAGAAAGTTAAAGAAAAGTTTATCACTGTGCTGCTAAGGTTTTGCATCAGACCAATGACAAACATGGATCACCCATGTTCCAGGTAAAAGACCTACAGGCACACTTGTGAACTTTCTGTCCTATGGGAGTTGTTTCATTCATAAAATCATTTAGGTAGGAAAAGACCCTTAAGATCACCAAGTTCAAAACAGTGTGAATACTTAAATTATTTTAAATTGGATTTGTCATTAAAAGACCCCACTGAGGTTCTACAGCCTTCTCTTCATTAGATTGCAACTCCAGTGACAATTCAAGACACAGGAAGCTTTGTTCATGAACAGAGGTTCATCACATCTGGCATCCTCCCATGAAACATTCTGGTGAATTTTACAGCATCATCCTACCATTTTGTGATAAATAAAAGAAACACAAACCTATCTTCTACATGGGAAGCACTACCCCATTCATTTCACAGCTAAATTCTTAAGGGAGAGAGAAACTTACTCCAGGCAAACATTGGATAGGATGATGGTCTCCATTTCTCAAGGGCATGGTTTGCATGTCAGCCAGATACATGACCCAGGAGCAATCCACCTCATTTTAGACACAACTGAGTCAGCGACAACAACATGATAACCCTGCAGTGCCTCCTGTGCCCATGCACCAAAACTCAACTGCACATGCAAACTCAAGATGTTATAATGCAGACTGGGAAGGCTGCACAAAGATTTGGTCTCCTTCTGCAAGAACTATTTGTTTATGTAAAAGGTATTGCAGACCTCATTATGGCATCTGAGATTCTGGGGTAAACTTTGGAAGAAGTAATGATTTTCCTGAAAAAATGTTAAATAGAAAGAAGTAAAGTTTTTCTGAATCAGGCAGACACTATTGTGATTTTTTTTCTTGAGGAAAATGGAAGTTGTATAAGAAGAGATGAGAATGGACTAATCAGTCTAAAAAGCAAAAGCTGTTTATTGAATAGTGGCCTCGTGGGCACACTAGAAATAATGGGAGAAAAAATATGCATGCAGAAAAACAGATAGATTGACAGAAATTTGTGTCTCAAAATAGAAATAGTCACATGAGATAGTCTCCATTATATGGAAGCTGTCTGTCTGTAAGAATATGTATTGAAAATAAATGAGTTATATCCTTCTATTGTCATGGCCACTGAAAATAAATAGACATCCAGCAACGACGGCAGAGCAGGCACAATCCAAGTTATTGTGTAACCTGTGAAATGAATTGGATGTGCAAGGAAGAACATGCTACACTTCCCATTTAGCAAATGACCCAACAGAAAAACATGCTTACACCCCAGAACGCACACCCACTGCCATCCTCTGACTGTGTCTGGCAGGGATTGGCTGCTGGGGTTAATTTTCTCAGCAAGGTGGACTGACCCCACTGTCCCTGCTGCTCATATTCTTGGTATCTACCCCCCGGTCACCCCATCAGTCATTCTGCCTTTGCCCCATGGGCTGAAAGGGTTTTCACAGACTTTTCTCCCCTGTCGTCATATGCATTTGCTGTGCCTTGCACAAAAATCTCCTGCAAGGCTCCCCTGCCATTGCTCAGTTCATCCCATGCTGGGACAGCAAACGATATGAGCCACCCCAGCAGGCCCAGGAAAGAGGCTTTGCTCCAGGACACCCACTGAGATACCCAGAAAATCACAGCAGTGTGTCTAGGGCTGATGAGGCACAGCTTTACCACACTCAGCAGCAGTAGGATGGGAAGACCTTAATGTCATGTTGAGCAGCATGAGCACAGCTCCTCCAGAAAAATGCCATCTGCGAGGTCATTTTCAACTGAGACCTCCTGGGAGGAGCAATGCACAAAAAAAAGGAGGGTATTTCCTCGGCTGCTGCTGTTACCAGGCTTCCCTTCTTCACATACTCTTAAGGGAATGGGTTTGCCAAAGCGTGTTCTGCCAATTTTCTATTCTTCATTGCTTTGCCTACAGCAGAGGTCTGCATTATCTTATCTGCTGCTCCGTGCATTGCAATGCTAGCTCAGGAATCGGCACATATTCTAAGACCTTGCTGTTCCCTTTGCATGTGTCTGCAGAAAAGCTTAGTGGACTCACTCCTCTGAGCAGACCATAATACAGGGAAACATTGCCTGAGAGGCATTACACATTATCCTGGGGAGAAGGAACAGAAAGGGCAAGGAGAGCACAGCTCAGATGCTGTTAATAAGGCAGCGACAGAGAACTGATAAAGGGAAGTGGAGGAGGACGGAGGACAGAGGACAAAGTCACGTTTTCAAAGTGCCAGGACACTGCCATTCCAGCTGCTGCTTTCCCATGTGGCAAAAGCTGGCTGTGCCTTATTCAGGGGACACACTGCACACACCACACACGTATGCATCAAATGGTACGGCTTACCAGCTGGCAATACCACACTAGCTTCTTTAGCAGCATCTTACTGCAGAGTTAACTGCTCTGATGCAGCCGCCTGCTGCAAGACTCCTGCCTCTTCAGCTCCCAGATGCATGAATTTGGGCAGGTATAGAAAAAGAGCTGGAGTTCTTCACCATGATGACGTATTACAGAACTGCTCTGGGATTTACACCCTCTGTTTCCTGACAGGAAAGAAATCAGGCTTCAGTGATGATGCTTCTCCTCTTTCCCAACAAGCAATGCAGCAGAATGGATGGGCTGTCACAGAGTCGATATGCAGTTGCAACAGGTCGTTGGTGATTAAATACAAGATTCATGCAGGACATGAGGTTCTGATTCAGCCCGGAGGCAGTTCAAAGGCCTTTACAGCATGCTCCCTGTGGAAAGACCTACTCAGCTGTCAAGCAGGCACTTTTTGCTGCCTTTTATCTCTGAGGGGTAAAGTCTGGAAGGAAAACAGGGTTGTTGTTGTCTCCCTTTGGAGTGCTGCTCCCTGGATTTCCATAACCTGAGGGATTACCTGGAGTTAGTGAGACGGAAAGACCTGACTCTCCTAGAAAGGCACAGCAGACAAGGCTTGGAAGATGTTGTCTTCTGGATCATGGGATTACCAGGAGTCCATAACCTGATTACCAGGAGTCAGTGAGACGGAAAGACCTGACTCTCCTAGAAAGGCACAGCAGACAAGGCTTGGAAGATGTTGTCTTCTGGATCATCTGGGAGCTGCTTTGCAGAACGGGCTGAACACTGCCCTGCTTCTGCATCTCTACAGAACTTTGACAAGGACAAGCACTGTCAGTCTGTAATATCCTATTGTTTTTAGCTGGCCCTAAGCAGGTTTAGCAGAGCAAGAGTTTATTTGGTAGACAGGGAATATTTAGCCTTTCTGTATTTAGCCTTTCTACAGTATTCTCCATGGGGGAAAAAAAAAATTAAAAATTATTGTTTCAGAAGCAGTTACCTCAAAATACTAAATGGCCAGGGAGATGACACCCCACCGTGTCCCAGGGAGGCTGCCAAAAGCTCACATCTTATCTGAGAAAAGGCATGCTTTTTAAAGTCCTGCAGGTGCTTTGAATGTGCTGTTTGCTTGCTGGCTTTGAGGCTTTTGCTTTTGGCTGGTGTTTACTGCATTATTGGAAAGCCCACGGGCAGAATACCTCCCTCTCCCCACAGCCTCGCAATGGTTAAGGGACGTCTGCCCATCCTGTTGGGATCTGTCCTCACTCCCCAACTCTTCTGTCCCCTGGACTTTTGCATCTGTTTCTCCTTTCTATCCCATGATCCAGATTTGGTTGCACATGGCTTTTCCTTAACAAGCTCTTCTCTTAGTGACTTTCGCAATACTTTCCTACGATCCTCATGGCCCAGCCTTTGCCCAAGGAGCAGCAGTGAAGGAGCAGTTTGCCAGGATATCTAGTTAGAAATGGTCAAAGCATCAGGGTTATGCACAGGCAATAAATGAGGCATAAAATTATATATTCCTGCTCAGACATTTAAAGAGAGCACAGTCCAGGTGATGGCAATGACTTTGTAGCATGAGTCAGTTGGACTCGTTTGCTGGGAAACCCAAAAGCAGCAGAGACATTAAATATTCCCTTCTCCTAAAACCAGACAAAAATCCTGCTGACAAATGAGACCATCACAAAACCTAATGTGGCACCTGCCTATCTGCAGGACAGTGACTAGTGAGCAGAACAAGCAGCATCACTCCCAGAGAAACAACCGGCTGAAAGCTGTAGCCTTACTGACTTGACTCCAGGATTACCAAGCCCCCAGCCCATCTCGGTTGGTGTGGCAGGACTGGTCAGCATGGCCTGAGAGCAAGGTACGACTCAGCCCAGTCCCCAGCCCACACACACACATCTCTGCCAGGACAGGACTCCAACCACCAGCCTGGGGGGCGCAGACCCCTCTGCAGCCCCATGCCCAGCCCAGCCCCCTCACCTGCCCCAGCCACACACTGAGGAAGGATATCACTTCTTCCAGGCAACCTACTTTTTGTTTTCATTTTAAGCTGCTACTTTTTGCCAGCCAAACTACCCGGGCCAGCCTGCACTGCCATCATGGTGTCATCCAGAAGCTGTAAAATGAGCAGCGTCTGCTTCCTTCAGGATCCTCAGGCTGCCCAGCTCGCTCCACCTCCCCGCCAGCTTAAGAGCAGTCTGGGCTCAGAGCAGAGCCTGATTCCTTCTTCCTTTCCCCCCCCTATTCTCTAACACAGCAGCAGGAAGGGACCCAGCTGCTGCCTACACTGTGCAGCAAACTAGGATTTATGAGCCAAGACCACTAGGAGCAAGCAGCAAAATTTTCCCTTCCAAGAGCTCAGCAAGGCTACAAACACCTGGGGAAATACAACTAGCTAATGAGCATCACCCAGACCATGCCTCCCTTGCTGGCTCTGTCCAGCCCTCTTCACTTTCTTCAGCTGGCCATAGCAAGAGACCCCCGAGCCCCCTCTGACACTCAGTGCTCATCTGATGCCCTGGTCTGACACCAGCAGACGCCTGGGAGCCGTGGGCCTTATGCAGGATGGTGGCTGGGCCTGCTGCAAGCCCCTTGCAGGGCTGGCCCCACACAACCCCCCATTAGCACTCCAGCAAACAAACTTCAACTCAACAGGCTGCCTCCTCCTCCTCTGCCATGCCAGAGCCTAGCAGACAACATTCACTCCCCATATCATGCCCACACCGGTTGGCCAGTGACCTCCAATGTTTTCCTGGTCTTGCAACACCACCACCACCGTCCGCACATCCAGAGAACAGAAAAGCAGAGTGTCTGCTCATACTCACAGTCTTGAAGTCCTCATGGTTGCACTCTTGGCCTTTGAATTTGCAGTACAGCATCATATCCTTCAGGTCGTGGCCAACCCGCGCTAGGAACTCTTGCATGTTGAAAACTTTTGGTTTATACTGCTTAAAGTTGGCCTTTTCTTGGAGGATGGCTAAGACGGCCGGGTCAGCCAGGTGAGGGTTGGGGATCTGCAGGTTGACGTCAAGCAGAGCCAGGAGCTCCCCAGCATGGTACAGGTCGTTAGTGGTGAGCCGGGAAAAGCGAAACTCGTTGAGGTTACAGATGGTGACAGCAGGGAAAACCAGGCTGTTTGCCACGACCTCATCCACTTTGGTCACGTGCTGGTAGGAGAAGTAGAAAGCCACCCGGTCTGAACTCTCAACCAGGAGGAGACCCAGCGAGCCCACAAAGGCCAAGGTCCAGAGCAGGCGACGGATGGTCACTGGCCCGTAGACAAAGACGTGACGGATCCCGTGGAGCGTGGAGGTGTTGGCAAATATCTGGATGCTGGAAGGCTGCAAGCTGCCCATGCTGCTCTCGCTGGTGCTGTCCTTCAGATCCATCAGGGATAGGTAGTTAAATCCTGGCACTGCTTTTTGGGTCAGTCTGTCGCTGGAACTCTCCCCTCCCCTCTTGAAAGTAAAGAAACCCTTTTAGGGGTGGGATAGAGAAGGGGAGCCTCAGGCCAGCTACTGTGAGTTTATCCCACAAGCTGAGCAGTAGCTTCGTAGGGGTAAATATTTATATAAAATCCATTCAAACTCTCGCTCTTGATTTCCTCGGTGCGATAAGAAGGGCTGGTTTTATTTAGGGAGACACCAAGGTGATGTGGAAGAGATGTGGGTGGGCAGCGAAGGCTGAGCCAATGGAAATAAAGTCCTCCCCTTACACACGCACACATGCACACACGCACACGCCGAGCGGAGAGGAGATGAAGCGAGAGAGCGAGCTGAAAGCAGCGGGGCCAGCTCGCAGCCTGCTAACTAGTGCGTAAAGCCCGCGGATGCCGCTCCCCAGAGCTGATGTCTTGCAGAGCAGTCGGGCTGTCAGCCCGACCGGGCGATGCTCCCTGCGCTCCGGGATGCGAGCGGCTGGATTCAGGCATCTCCTCCCCCCCACCGCTCCATTTTGGGCAGGGCTCCAAGAAATGCCACCCCAAAAACCGCACTCTGAGCTGCTGCTGTTATTTCCGAGGGCTTCTCTCAGGGAAAGGTGGGCAGCTAATGCAGCAGGGAAGGGGGAAGAGGGGAGGGAAAGGCTAA
>NW_010262461.1:18073-18288 GCF_000690775.1 Eurypyga helias
CGTGGGGAGAGGGGGGCATTGCTGCTCAGCCCCATGCACACGCGCTGAGCAGGGCAGAAAGCAGTAGCGTGGAGCCTCTCTGCCGCGCTGGGAGCAAAAAACCAGACAAGGCAGGACTGGGTGGGGAGAGGCGGTGGGAGGAGAGGGGCGGCAGCATCCCGCATCCCTTCTCCCGCTGGCTCAGCTCGGGACGCTGGGCAGGGGGAGGCGCCGAG
>NW_010262462.1:0-1612 GCF_000690775.1 Eurypyga helias
CCCTGGGCTCTGTGTGGGCGAGCGTCCTGCCGGGCCTGTGGTGGCCCCGTGAGCGGGGTGTCACGAAACTTCACAAAGCCCAGCCAGGCCTGCTCACAAGCTCAAAACAGCATTAATTTTTTTTTTCCACAAAATTGTGACAAACTCCAACTAAGTTTTACTCTAACCAAAATCGCTGTGAGACTCAAGCCTTCACAATCCACATGTTCGGGATGCTGGTTGAGAATTAATATTTACACACCCGACAAGTGTTCTTGACCCAAACTGTGCAGTCACTCCCTGATAAAGGGGAGGGCTGTCAACCTCGACTTCCCTTAGCTGGCATCCCAGCCTAAGGGGAGAGACCCCAGCTGCAGACCCACTGCTCCCAGAAGGACCAAATCAAAACGGCTCTCCAGCGGGGCCTCATTTACACCCTCATCGAATCTGATCTGTGGTCATATATGGTCAAGGAGCAACCCAGCTGGCTGAAGACCCCAGCTTCCTTATTTTTGACTCCCAAAATGCCTGACCACCACCTCTGGGCATGACAAGAGCTGTGGTGGGAAGCTTGGTGGGCTTTTGTCAGGTTCTTGTCAGGTTCTTGTCAGTGTGGGTGCGTCTGCCACAGACAGACACCCAAGAGCATCCCCGTGCTGTCCTAGGGATGGTAACAGTCCCACCAAGCAAATGCGAAACACGTAGTTAAGGTACGTGGACTTCACAGATCTATGCAAGCAGATGACATATTAAATCCCAAAGGCCTAAAATGGTCTTTTCCCAGCACTGGGGTGCCTCTGTGTTGTCCTTCCAGATGAGCTACAGTACCAAAAATCTCACTCAGCCCTCTAGAGAAATATAGTAAAACTACCAAAGTTTGATTGCAATTCTTACTCTAATTGATCATAATAAATTCTTACTCTAATCATGGAAAGCAGAGGGGGACTTCCTTGTTCTTACTCTAATCATAGGCATGGAAAGCAGAGGGGGACTTCCTTTAAATTAACCTTTTCCAAGACACTTGGACTTCCAGGTCACAAAAACAGTGTAATTTGGTAGTATTTCTGCTTTGGGACTCCAATTTTGCTGTCTGTTTTGGCCTGATTTACAAACAAGCAGGTTCATCATCTGGATCGGCCTTGTTTTGTTACACGTGCCTACGCACACCTCTAGCAGATTCAGGTTTACCCTCTTAATATCAAATAACCTCCCAAATCAGGCATTTCTGCTTCACTGACTGCAAGTTGAATTTGAATAAAGGACCTGGCACTTGTTTGAGTAACCTCTTTAGATATATTACATTTTTGCTTCCACATTTAATGTGTGGTGATTGACATACAGTCTAGAGAAAGCTTAATTTCTCCATCTGCTTCAGACAGAGACTACAGTTGTCCCTCTCACCTAACAGCAAAATGTACTCTCGAGCCCCTCTCTGCCCTGCTGCAGATCCCCACCAGTGTCCCTGCAACTCAGGCAACCAAGAAAGACCTGCCTAAAACTCGCACTGATCAGGTGCTGTTCATACCTGGCAGAACATGATCTGTGACTTCTATACTGTGTTTGGGTCTTTCTGAAATGCCTGGCAGCAGACAGCGCACCGCTCAGGCTATCGAATCATAGAATCATAGAATCA
>NW_010262463.1:0-8252 GCF_000690775.1 Eurypyga helias
ATTTGAAAGTAAGGTAGAAACTCTCCCCACGCCCAAAAAAACCCCAACCAAACAAAAACCCAAAACCAAAAACCCAACAGATTTCCCCTCTCTCTTTCTCTTCTCCTCTCCCTGTTGTAATTCCCCATCCTGGGCTGTACATACACTTTTGATTGACTGTTTCCTTTATTCACTTGATTCAGACGGGGAGAAGCCTGCCTTGGCTAAAGGACAGTCAGGAATAGTTGCAAGAAAACCATTTGAAAGAAGAATTTAGCTGTGGAAAATGTAAATGGGGAGTGTTCTGGGGCCAAGCAAACATAATGTTGTGCGTAGATGGACATGAGTGGCATCTGGCAGTTTACCAGTTGAGAGTGTCAATTTGCAGCTGTGCGCCCTGTAACATTCAGTGGGATCTGGTGAGGTTGTTTGCTTTGTAAGCTCTCCACGAGATTCACAGATCTTTTAGGAACATGTCCACAGGCTGAGGTTTGCCCCCAGGTAACTTGCAAAATTAGTTTTCAAGGAAACAGAAATACAGCTGAGTCTTTCCTGTGAAAAGTAATGCTAAAATCATACTAGAATAATACATACATTTGTTTCTTCTTGGAAAAAAAAAAATTTATATTATTTAGAGTTAGGAAAAAAGTAGTTACCCTAGGTCTACAGATTCCTCTGCTTGAGTGGATGCAATCTAGATCAAAAGATGAAAGATTTTTAAATGAGAACTTAACTCCAGCGTGTATATTCCAGTTTATGATGCGTTCTCCTTCTGCGATGACTTTGGGTCACCCACGGCGACAGTATAAAACCTTTTAACCCTAACAAGGAGAGTGACTTGGTACAGGATGGAGAGTTTAATAGAGTTAATTGACGTTTATATACTGCCAAGATACTTTATAGAGAAGGTTAAAATGACTTGTACTTCTCTCCATGCCAGAAAAAGACATGTAGTTTTAAATATATTCCTGGCTGTCATGCTTAGTCTGCAGTGTAGTTTGTATGTTGACAGGTGTATAGATGGCTGTGAAATTTATTGATAATAGCTAGGTTCTACACATGTACAGCTTGTAAATGAACCGTGGTCTCTTAATGCCCACGAGACCTAGCTTTAAGTAATTATAAAAACAGATGTAGGTATTTCCCAATTCCAGAAGTTGCTGATATTTATTTCTGTATTTTTGTTTTGTCCTTTAGTGAAATAGAAGATGAATTCAGCTGAAATCTCTGATGATGATAAAGGTAAAATATTATACTTTGTGTAATTTGTGAGCAGGGAAAAATACCTGTTGAACGAAAGCCTTTGTAACCTGATAAAGAATGCGCCTGGGTCAGGACAAATTACATTAATGGGTTTAAAAGCTATATGAAACACACCGTTGTCTTTGTTACTCGTTATATTTTCTGCTCTACGTCCTTCCTCCCCCTTGAAAAAAGCCCTCCTACCGTAACTCTGTTTACACTTTAGACTCTTCTTTGGGGAAGAAACTGTCATTTGCTGGATGACCGGATGGTTCCTAGCATAACAGAAACTTGATTTTGGGGTGGCCTCAGAACACACTTATCGTGCAAGTCACGAAAAGTGATGTTCTTCAGAACACATTTTCATAAAAAGAAACCATGGAAGATTGCGTTAAGGGTGTCATGGCTTTCTGGAGAGAGGGCTTTATCTTTCTAAACCTTCTCTTTTTCCAGTAAAAACTCCTAAAAAGAATATTGTGAAAGTAGAAACAGAAAATGAAGATGAAGCTCTAGACTGCTCGGTAACATCCAGATCTGCTGAGAAACACTCACTGGATGTCTCAGTTACTTGCCTACAGGATTCCAACAAACGGAAACAGACCTCACTTGGGTGTGATGGTTCAGGGAGCCAGCAAGATGCCTTACCCAGTGTGAAGAAAAGACGCTTTACACAAGAGGTAACTTCTATACGTGACTGCCTGATTTTTCTGTTCGCGTTTCATAGGCTGAGTTCATGGCTGCTGTAAGCAAAATGCAAGTCATTTAACTAGATTTGCATTAGTAACATGTTTGAGTCAAATACGGCTAATCTTACCCAGTTTGCACACACTGCTTGTGTGGGTATTTCTGTAAATAACGTGGGGGCAATTTTATCTATGAAATACACTTACAGGTTAATTCATTCACGTGAAGTATGTTTGGGTTGCTTGTCAGAGAATGTAGGAGCAGGTGGTGATTTGGATTAACTGAGCATGACTCTGATTACAGTCCCTCTCACGGTCCTTCAGCTGGATCCTAGGCAGTAGAATCAGGGCTGTAATTCTTCCTCCCGTGACACAGGTTTTGATGTCATAGAGACAAGTATAAATTTGTGTATTACGTGAAAGATAAAAACGCTCTCTCCAGCATATCGAGAGCAGAGCGTGTGACAAAGTGGGGTGCAGCATCCCACTGGTGGCAATCCAGATGCTTGTTGAGGCAGCGAAGGAGACGCCCGGTCTCTTCCGTAACCCTGTTCCAGTGTTCTCTAGCAATTGGAGATTTTTATTAATCTTTGCTGAAACTGAGCAAGTTTCTTTTTGTCCTTGCTCTTTTCAGCAGGGAGACCAGTGGCCATCTGTTCCTAGAATAAGTCTTCTGCGCATAGGAAAATTGGGGTGATGATGTCCATCTTCAGCCCTTCCTTTCCAAGGCTAAAATTCTGTTTCTTCAGCTCTTCTTCAGGAGTCACCTTTGTTGTTCTCTTCGAGATTCCTGAAAGGGTAGCACTGGACAGTGTCGGATAGTCACATCTCTTCCAGTACCCTCTAGAGCAGGGTAATGACCTCCCATTTTTCACACTCAGCACTTTATTAAAATAACCTAGATTTGAATTCATCCTCTTTTGAATAACTTCAGGCCCTGGGTTATATTTAGGGTATGACCTACTCTGATGCACATATCCTTTTCTGCTGTTCTGCTACCTAGCCAGTTATTCCATGTTGTATTTGTGCATTTCATTTCTCCTTTCCAGCCATGTCTCTTCATAGTTCTTTTTCTTGACTGTCATCTCTCTTGACCTCTCGGGGCTGTTTTTTTCCCTGAATGCCTGTGGTAGGTAGGTTTTGATCTTATTACACGGTTTCTTTCTTTTATTTTCCTTTCTCTTTTTACAGTTGTTTGACTTAGATTCAGATTTCTAAAAGAGCTCCATAATGGTCTCTGAACTGTGCTTGCTTTGGATTTTAGTTTGCTGTTTGCCATTAATCCATTTTTAAATTTATTTGAACTGAGTTATAAATTTGGACTTAAAATGTCAGAAAGTGACCCAGTAGCAGTGATGAAAATTCATTCTTGACTGACCCCAGTGAATCAGCATGTTTGGTTAAAAATAACCAGAAACAGTCCTCAATCCTAACAACATTTTTAAAGTTACATTTCTTGTACCAGTATTTTGGTTTAGTTGATGACTTCATCAACTATTTCTGTTTAAACAGAGGACAAAATATTAATTATTTTTGAGAATATTGTGCTTGTGGTATATTTTTACTACATATCACATGGGCATCTGTGTATGATAGAAGCAGAGCTGTGCTTTGTACGTTACATAACTGCACTATCGGGCTGGTGATTATATTACTGAATTACTTTCTATCAGAAGGAGTTTTGCTTTTTTTTTTTACTTCTGATTGACATTTCATAACCAGAAATTCATTCTCCCTGATTTTCTTTTTTTTTTTTAAAAAAGAGTGTAGAAGATTCTAGGTTTAAAAAAATCTATGGGCAAAACATTGCCAAGGTCTCATGTAGAATTGTTTTATAAGTTTCCTGCTCATATACTTACTCCTCTTTACTCCCACTCTGGAATACTATGTTCTGTATTCTTACAGAAATTTAGACTTTGTTTATTAAGCATAATAAAGGTCATAAATGAGCTGTACTTTAGCACTGAGCAGAGCAATAACTAAACAACTTTTAAAACTTGGCTTAGGTCTCTGAGAGATAGTATGAGAGACTGTTTCACAATTACTTACATTGGTCCATGTTTACCAAAATACTGCATTTTGCAAATGTTCAAGGAACGTAATTAATAGAAAATATTTCTGTGTAAATGTAATACCAGATAAAAAGCAGCGCGATCTTCTGCGCACTGAATCTCTTCGAACACTATCTTCGCTTATTTTTTGATGGTGCACTAAAACCCATCATCTTAAATGGGTGTAGCATCTGAAATACACTGATGTTTAAAGATTGGCATTACAGATTAAATACTAGTTTAATTGGGGAATTTGCAAAAAGCTATGTATTTATGCTGAGGATAGTGCTGTTCCAGATGGCAAGTGTATAAAGGCTAGCTAATTAAAAGAAAAGGAAAGAAAACGAGAATGCATCTGAAGTCAAAAATCCATAAATATAGGCCCAAATGTGTTGTCATCTGTTGGTCAAACACTGACTGCGCGTTTCTGAAATGCAGGTAACCAAATCCCTCTCGCAGCCAGAGCCAAACACCGTGCGCTGCGTTAGTGAGAGGGCAGGAGCTCTGCTGCCGTCAGAGCAGAGACCTGCCGTAGCGCTTCGCGTGACCGCTTCGGCTCCAAAGCTCCGTGTCCGGGGCTGAGGACGCAGGCTGTCGCTGTCAGACGACGAGGGGTTTGTGCTGTTCAATACCCATTCTAACGCTGCTTTGCCCCGGCTCTGCGTGTGTGGTGTACGTTAATAGAAGCTGCCACCACATTGCCAAGTCTTATTATGTAATTAATTGGGGAAGAGGTACGGCAGGAGTGCTGACGAGAACTGACAGATGACTGGTGGCCCGTGGCAACCTGTTTAGTAGAGAGGGAATTGAACAAATCGTACTCTATACGTGAAGGAAGGTTGGAATGCTCTCTGTAGAGGGGAGAGCTGGCTTCATAGGGAGCGGGTCTCGCTGTACGCCTAAAAAATGTGTCCTCCAGAATTGCAGTTTTGTTTTGTTCTTCTGATCTAAAACGGTAAACGGCATCTGTAATTCAGTCTGGGGGTGTGACAGGTGATGTCAGTTTGGGAGAGCTCTGTTGCCATCTGGAAATACGTCTGTTTCTCCGCTGACACGCATAGGTGGGGTCTGACGACGTCAGTAGGAGGGTACCGTCAGGTGGGAGCAATGTGCATCACAGTCTCTTGTGTTCTGGGACATCACAAGTCACAAAGGGTTGGTTTAGTCAGGGTCTGTCACACCACGCGCTGGGGTCAGTCACCCCTTCGTGTCTCGTGGTGGTTCCTCGCTGTCCTCGTAGGAAATGTGCTTTAATGTGAGTGGGACCGGAGGGACAGCCGTCAGAATGGGACCTGGCAGTCAGATGTCCGGGCACCACCACGGCCAGGGGTCGTGTGCACTGTGAAATACATCGCCTTTGCGTCACGCTTTCACTTTATCAGCTCTCCATCCACACAGCTTTGGCTGTGAAAACACGAGGTTTCGTACGTAGGGTTGAATGATGTGAATGCGAGCAGAACGTGGCAACAACTTCTATTTAATCGAGTCTGCTGGTTTCTAAACTTGGAGGGGAAACCAGTTTGTTCTTTCCGAGCCTCTTTTGAGTATACGTTACCTTAGAAATGAAGAAGTAATTAGATGCAATTTGTCACTGCAGTAAGCGGATGCCAAGTGTGAGTACGCACAGGGACCAGATTAATTTCATGAGTGTTACAGTTGTGCTTTTTCCAGAAGGGGATCTTGATTCACGTTCCTCACTTCAGCATGTAGTGGGGTCTTTGCGAGAATTTCAAATTGCTTGTGGCTCTCGGCTCCAGACCTCAAGTCCGTATTCCATTCATTTTAATACTTGAATGCAAATTCTGAGGGTTTTATCTAATTAATGTTCTGTGGAACAAGCCAAGCAGAATGTTGCAGTACAGTCTTCTCAAAAATCTGTGTTTTCTCATGTTTGAATTCAGTATGTTGGATTGTGGTTCTGTTGTATATACTTCACTTCCTCAGAATTATTTTCAAGATCCATGTGTTTGCAGAAAAACCCAACCCACCAAAGCCATGCGTATTTGCTGTGAGTTGATGAAAATGCTTGCTTCCAATTGCAAGCAATGAGGTAGAGTTAGAAATTACTGGGAACATTAGTTCCTTAAGAGATCATTACTGTGCTCTGTATAAATAATAGAAAATTAGAAACCCGTGAGTCTAAACATCCCTGCCTGTCAGAAATTAAGAAATCTTAGGCTTTTTTTTTTTAAAGACAATACTCGGGTACTTCTCACTTTGTTTTTAAGTTTTTATTTCTTAAATAGAATATTTCTAAAATTACTGTCATTCTTAGAACTTGTTTAGGAGTTGTACACCTCTGTAAAGATTTTTTTAAAAACCCTATATAAACCTTTCACATAAGAAAGAAGAGAATAAGCATGCTTTTGGCGTCTTACAGCCTTTACGGTATTTTCCAAATCTAACCTAAAGAAAGTGTTGGAACGTTATATGCAGTTGTTGGAGGCAGTGGCAAGGTCACAGGACTGGGAGTCAGAAAATCTAGATTCTATTCTTGGCTCAGTTGCTGACTTGTTGCCACCCAAATTCTCTACAGCCCAAGATCCTCGTATGCAAGGTGAAGCATATTGATACTTAATTTGGGAGAGTATTTAGAGCTCTGTGGGTGAAGAGTGCTAAAGATTATTATTGCATTTCTGTTCCACGGAGAAAGCCGTGAGCCAAAGCAAACAAAAAACCCCACTCCTAAATAATACTTTTTTTTAATTTTTCCTAGTGAATGGATTAATTTTGGTGTATTTAACACAACTAAGTCCTCCAGAGAATATTTGACTTTGCATATTAATGTAACAATGCCTGCTTAAGGGGCAGATATTTATAGCTAATGTTTTTAAGGCAGTCTTACTAACACACTCTGTATTCATTTAAAGGGCTCCCTGTCAAACATGAAGAACAGAGATACTGGCTCACCCACTCAGGTAAATGCAGAGCAGCCAAACAAGAACAAGAACCCCAACGTAACATGGCTCTGTGAAGACGACTCCTTCAGTGACGTAACCACTCCGTCTTACAAAAAACCCCTCTATGGCATCTCACACAAGATCACGGAGAAGAAGAACCCGCCAGGAGCCGAGCAGTTTGCTTCTTACGAGTTGTTTGAGAAAATCAACCCCAGCAGTCCCTCACATATCCGCACTTTGAACGATCAGCGCAAAAGGGACTCGGCGGCAGCCATTGCTGCAACAGTGGCCGCCGGGGATTCTGAACCAAATATCTATTCGTTGATACAGAAAATGTTTTACACGCTCAACACCCTCAATACCAACATGACCCAGCTCCACAGTAAAGTTGACTTGTTGTCTCTAGAGGTTAGCAGAATCAAAAAGCAAGTCAGTCCGGCAGAGGCCGTCGCAGACTTCAGGCCTCCCCCGGAGTACCAGCTGACTTCTGCTGAGCTCAAACAGATCATGGATCAAAGCACTTCAGGCGGAGACTTGGCTTGCCGGTTGTTGGTGCAGCTCTTCCCAGAGCTCTTCAGCGACGACGAGTTCAGCAGAAGCTGCAGCGCATGCGGCTTTCTCAACAAACGGAAACTTGAATCTCTTCATCTGCAGCTGATCCGTAACTATGTGGAAGTTTGTTATCCTTCTGTGAAGAATACAGCTGTGTGGCAGGTGGAGTGTTTGCCTCAAGTCAATGATTTTTTCAATAGATTTTGGGCTCAGAGGGAAATGGAAAACAGTCAGCAGAATGTGCAATCGTCCAGTTTTTATGAGTCTGAGCAGGTTGAATCTTCTCATTTCTTGGATGATAAAGAGCAGGAGGAAGCTTTGTGCTTGGAAAGGAATAGTGCCATTGCCTCAGATTACATGCTGGATGCTCAGGATCTCAACGAATTTTTAGATGAAGCTTCTTCGCCAGGGGAATTTTCCGTTTTTTTGTTACACAGATTGTTTCCGGAACTCTTCGACCACAGAAAATTAGCTGAAAGGTACAGCTGCTATGGAGACTCTGGGAAACAACTGCTGGATCCTCATCGGCTTCAAATAATCCGTAGGTACACTGAAATTTACTTTCCGGATGTGCAAGAAGAAGAGGCTTGGTTGCAGCAGTGTGTTCAGCGGATAAACGATGAGCTTGAAAATACATATATGGATGGAAGTGAGTGTGATCAGATGAGAGATGACTGTTACGATTCTTCTAGTTTACCAGACGACGTATCAATCATAAAAGTGGAAGACAGTTTTGAATATGAAAAACCTGGCAGACGCTCAAAAAAAATTTGGCTTGTACCCATAGACTTTGACAAACTTGACTTTCCTCCTCCCGACTTTGATGTCCCCGTCCCAGACTACCT
>NW_010262463.1:8283-16206 GCF_000690775.1 Eurypyga helias
CAAAGAGCAGATTAAAAGCATATATGAAAGCAGTCTTTCCATAGGCAACTTTGCCTCTCGATTGCTTGTTCTCCTATTCCCCGAACTGTTTACACATGAAAACTTACGGAAGCAATACAACTGTAGTGGATCGTTAGGCAAGAAGCAGCTCGACCCCACTAGAATTAAATTAATTCGACATTATGTGCAGATACTGTACCCCAGAGCGAAGAATGACAGAGTGTGGACATTGGAGTTTGTTGGGAAGCTTGACGAGAGGTGTCGGCGAAGAGACACGGAGCAAAGGCGCACGTACCAGCAGCAACGGAAGATCCACGTGCCGGGGCCCGACAGGAGGGAATTTCTCAGCTATGCAATAAACCCCGAGAGGTTTCGAGAGGAATTCGAAGGGCCGCCGCTGCCACCAGAAAGAAGCAGCAAAGATTTTTGCAAGATACCACTTGATGAACTCGTTGTTCCTAATCCAGACTTCCCTGTGCCTTCTCTGTATTTGCTGTCTGATAAGGAGGTAAGAGAGATAGTGCAGCAGAGCCTGTCGGTCGGCAACTTTGCTGCCAGGCTTCTCGTAAGACTTTTTCCCGAACTCTTTACTCCGGAGAATCTCAGACTGCAATACAACCATTCAGGTGCTTGTAACAAAAAACAGCTGGATCCTATCAGACTGAGACTGATCCGTCATTACGTGGAGGCCGTTTACCCCGTGGAGAAAATGGAAGAAGTATGGCATTATGAATGTATACCGAGCATTGACGAAAGATGCCGGCGTCCCAACAGAAAAAAGTGTGATATACTGAAAAAAGCAAAGAAAGCAAAAAAATAACAAGCTGTTTCAATTCCTAAAACTTTTACCACTAAATTATTGTCAGGATTGTGCTTTGTTTTAGACTGAGGGGCCTGTCGGGAGCTGAGGGTGCTCACTCAGCATCTAGGACAGTCAGGCACCAAGTTGGTTATGTTTTATTGTGTGTGTTGCATCTATGTGGGCACCGCAGCAGTGGGCAGTGGCTTACTACATTTGTACATGGGTGAAGGCTGTAAGTTATTGGTGGTAGAGCTGTCAACGACTGCTAAGAGCGTGATTTTCACCGGTGCGAGTACATGTATTGAAACTGTATTACTCCACTCCCCATTTCTGCATCTTTTTTTTTTTTTTAGTCACTTTCTAATAATAAAGAATGTTTTTTTAAATCGTTGCTCCTCAGGGGCAGTTTTTCATTATACCCTCATAAACAGTGTTGTTTTAGTTAATTTGGAGTTTGAAGTTTAAACTTCATTTTAATTTGAAAGTGCCACGTTCATTGGAAATCATTGGAATGTTCGATCTCACTTCTGCAGCAATTGCAGCTTCACGTTTGGTTCATTCCTGGTGATACCGAAATACTCAGCATAATAATACCGCGTCAAAGAATGGGTCAGAGTGGTGTCGTTTGAATTTTTGGCTGTTACCCGGGTTTTGTTTCTAAAACCGAGCATTAACTGCTGAAGAATCAAGACTTGAGCATGGACACCATGTGGATGGGGTCTTTTTTTATACTGACATCACGAACTTGAGCCTGCCCCGGTGAGCTCTTTTTGTGTTTTGTCCCGTGTCACCGCTGGCGTGACTGAAGATGACTCACGTGCACAAAGCCAGCGGAACAGACCCAAAGCCTATACCCGTGGATTGTCTCGCCCTTGCCTGCCTTCCACTCTGTAAAACAGCACAGCAGCAACAAGAAGTAACCCGAAACAAGACCTTAGGAAAATTTTAGACCTTGTCCTCTATCAAAGTCACGATTCCAAAGGTGTCCAGTGTTCATACTGAATTGCATATACAAAAAGTACGTGCCAAGATCGGTTTTGTGATGGAATTCAGTGTTTCAGGGTCCCCACGTGGGAACGTAACTCATTCTGTGCATGAGCGCAGCAGCATCTGGATATTTTGGGTGCGGGGTGTTGAACTCCCTCACCTTGCAAAATTGATTTAGTGTAATTAGCGGCTACTTGGAGGCATAACTGTGTTTGTATAACTTAGGTTCATACGGTCAAGGCTGCATCATTAATATGTTCAAGTGTAACAAAGCCCACCCAGAGCCCAGTGTGAAGTTGTTGTATGACTTGTAGCTGGAGGGTGCTGCTATAAAACTAGTTTTCCTCTTTTTTTTCCCCCCTTTTATTCCGGATTAAAATGGTGGGAGAGAGTCAAACATGGGCTTTTAAGACAGTAAAGGCAGCGATAGCTTACTGACCATCACTGGAACACCTTGGAGCAGTCAATGTTCTCTGTGGTCCTTTTTTATTGTTTACTTAGATGGGTCATAGTATCAAATTTTAAGTCCGTTCCAGTGTAATTTTCTATTTTAGCGTTTGTATGAAAGTAAAAAATACTTGATATTTTTACTTCAGATTTTTAGAATCTATTATTCTTAGAGTTGTAATGATCCCTTTCTTTTAAAAGGAAAACAAAACGGTTTTTCCTAATGGCGAGAACTAGAGGAAAAGTATTATGTTAAACCGGGAGTAAATCACTCTGGATAGTAGCATTTGCTCATTTTCCCCATATGCTAGCAACATTCTCAAAGAATGTATGAAGAAAGTCATGAATGTACAAAAAAATACACTGATACTGCTTATATCCATTTAAATGTTTCCTGTTGGTTTCAGTAATAGCAGACCATGCACAAAACGGATATCGGAGCAAGCACGGTTATAATAAAATGAAAACAGTTTACCAAAGACAAAGAACGGATACCACAGTGTCTGCATCTTATCTTTCATTTTAGTGCATAAATTGAGCAAGTTGAATGTATCAATCAGAAACCAAGACTTTCTCTTGTAATTGTATGCTACCTAGCACCTCTGTGAAATTTTCTACATGCACTTTTATGGGAGATATCAAATATGACAGAAAATATTAACAGCTGCTTAATTTGTTGTTGCGAATGCCTGGCCAGAAGGTAAGAACTACAGTTACAGTTTCTTATCTTAATGTCATACATGTTTCAGCACTTAGCTCCCAGGAGAAGTGGATATATATATATATATATTAAACTTCCCTATAACTGACAGATGTTCCTAGCTAGCATGCAAATTTGAGACATACTGGCTTTTACTGTCGATGTTGACGTTAAGTCAAAAAACCAGTCCATTCATATTATCTACTAAGTAGTGAAAAAAAACCAATTTTCACCTTTTAAAATTATATTTTTGGAAGTGGGTGTGGAAAGACTTTCATTGCCTTTTTTTTTCTGCCTCTGTCTAATTGCTGTGTACATCCCTTTTATCTCACAACCCTTTCATGATCTGTGTGATTGTACATTTCATAACTGCTATCAGGAAGATACAGACATATGAGTAGTGGCACGGTTCACTGATGAGAGCCCTTGCAGTGCATCTGAGGTACAGCCACTTCATCCAGCTGGTCAGTCCTGTAAATAAATTAAAGGTATATTATTTTCATACAAGAAGAATGTTGTCTGGTGATTGCTTGAGTACGAGCAGGATTTTTTTTCCATTACTAACATCTGAGATAACCTCAGCTAGTTGGACAAAGCGGGCATAAATGAAAATACAAGGGTCTACAAGGGGCCTACAAGGGAGCTGGGGGGGGTCTTTTTACAAGGGTCTGTAGGGACAGGACAAGGGGTAACGGGTTTAAATTGAAAGTGGGGAGGTTTGGATTGGATATCGGGAAGAAGTTCTTCCCGGAGAGGGTGGTGAGGCACTGGAACAGGTTGCCCAGAGAAGCTGTGGATGCCCCATCCCTGGAAGTGTTCAAGGCCAGGCTGGATGAGGCTTTGAGCAACCTGGTCTAGTGGAAGGTGTCCCTGCCCATGGCAGGGGGGTTGGAACTGGATGGTCTTTAAGGTGCCACCCAACCCAAACCTTTCTATGATTCTATGATTCTATACCCTGGTTTGGTGCAGCCGTTTAAAAGATTTTTCTGTCTTTTCCTGCGTTTAAAAGAATAAACTTGTCGTTTTTAAGGGGATGTGATGATAGGAAGATTGCTAGATCCTGGAATGTTTGGCACATAGGTTGCCATGCACTTGCTAGCTTCCTATGGACAATTATTTTCTACCTACCAATAGACCCTGTTAAGGTGAATATGAAGTGTCTTTATCTACTTCCTACAGTTCAAATATTTCAGCTATGGGTAAGCACTGAGTATCCCTCTTCGAACAGCTTTCCAAATGAAACAGTGTAGTATATCCTAACTCTGCATTTTTATGTCTTACCCATTACAAATCAAACATTTACTCTGAGCTCTGTAGGAGACGTAAAACAGCACATCAAAAGGGAGATCAAGTCTGCGTCAGTTTATTGCCCGTTAACTGTACTCAGCTGACAGAATCGGCAAGTTTGCAGAGGAGAAAAATCTTTACTTGAAGTCAACCACTTTGTTGTGTTAATGCATTACAGTCACCAAAGTGTTTCATGTTCTAGGAAATGTGTGTGACTGCTTTTTACTGATCTTCAAAATGCATGTAATTCAATTCTAGGTACATGGTTTTTTAAATCTGTCATTTGTCTCTTTTCAATTATTGTTTGAAGTTTACGTTATAGCAGTGAGAAACGGGAGTTGCGTGCTCGGTACTCTGCGATGGCACACCGGGTCTGACTGGGGGCTGGAAGGGGCTGACATGAATTCTACAGCCCCAGGGAGCACAGAAAATTATATGCAAGTTTTATTCGTAATGTATTTTTATTCAGATTTTGTTTTACTGCTTAAAGGGATGGGAAACAGCTGGAAAACTCCCATGTCAGAGCTTGCCTGTCCTGAGAAGAGGTCACAAATTGACAAGGGTTCGTACTTAATGTGCACACCTTAGCTGATTGCTCTTACAATCTGTGGGAGAACAAGCGTGGCAAGTTCAAGCCTGTGATTTTTCCCAGTAAATGAAACAAACTGCATCGCTGCCATTGCCATACTTTCTTCACTTCCATGGTTTGACTTTCTGATTTTTTCCATTGTTACTGCAACTCAGTCAGCACCAATGCAGTGACAAGTTTTTCCTCAGGAATGTGCTGAAAGCATCTTTTTAAATATGCTTGAAGATGTTGAAAATGAATAGCTGAAGTGATTGATGGTTTAGTTCCCGCTCTTAATTTGCTCTTAGGATTGTCTTTGCTAAGAAAGATGGAAAAAAAAAGAAATCCCCATTTGCTTCTCTTCATCCTCTTCTACCTACTTTTTTGTCCTAGTAAATACTAGGATAGATTGGATGGATGGATAGATAAATATAGATTAGATAGATAGATAGATAGCCAGCCAGCCAGCCAGCCCAGAGAAGCTGTGGATGGCCCATCCCTGGAAGTGTTCAAGGCCAGGCTGGATGAGGCTTTGAGCAACCTGGTCTAGTGGAAGGTGTCCCTGCCCATGGCAGGGGGGTTGGAACTAGATGGTCTTTAAGGTCCCTTCCAACCCAAACCAGTCTGTGATTCTATAAATTTCTAGTATTAACGCTGCTTTCAAAATCCTTCTTTTGTCCCCTCCACTATAAAAGTCACTCATCTAAACTTCTCACTGGGAGTGACAGTTTTAGCATCTTCCAGAAATTTTGAGAACACCTGCTACTCACCGTTATCTTTGCCACAGCTTGCGTGAGTCCTGTTCTGAGAGGGCATCTCCCCTGCAGCCTCGTGCTGGCTGAAGGAGCTGACCCTGGGCTGGCCAGTCCCAGTGCTGGAAGCAGGTGACTCCTTACAAAATCAACCCTATGGCATTCACATGTTCCTTACGCCGCCTCTCATAGGCGGGACATTAGTCCTTACCCTCTATTGGTTTTATCCAGCATATTCGTTTTCATTTCTGTCATTTTCTAGATGCCCTCTTTTCTAGTTAGTGGCCAGAAGAGCCTGTGACATGAGCAGAGCACCCACTTATTTCCTTATTTTCTTTCTAAAAATTGAGCGTTGACATCCTAGTCAAAAAATGGGCAAGATCACCATGTGCCCCATCACACTAAAATTTGTGTTAATAGATGGAAACAAAACAAACAGTGATCACTGAAGACTGGAGGACAGTCACCTAATTAGTATCTCCCAATGCCCACAAATGTCAAGTCATCATTCCCAATTTCCTTCAGAAATTTTCATTATGGCAAAAACAACCATCTGCCATTGTTTCCAGAGGTATTTTGTAGTGTTGTGTGTTAGCGCTTGCGTCTCCGGGAGGTGAAACATTCCTTCAGCCGTGGTGCTTTCAGGAACGTACCACTTCGGTGAGCCCACAAAGTACTGTGCCGGCAAGGTCGACAAATGTTTCCTGTGGAAAGAAAATCCCGAGGTACCTGCGGGCAGTAGGAACGAGTCACTCCGTAGGAGCACGTCCTATGTTTGAGATTTGGTCCCTTGTATAAAGCCTAGGAGTTTGGGTTTGTATTGTGTGATGCTGTCCCTTGTCTCTCTAATTGCCTGTTATTTTGGGGGTGAGGGACCCACGCCCTGAGGGTGCCCGCATTTTAGAGACGTGCGGATGGGGTCACCCCTCTGTGCAAGAGCTGGCGCGCTGGCCGTTCTGGGCTCCCTGCCTGACCACCAGCCCAAGGCTGGACTCAGCTGTGACAGCACAGTCATCTGGGCAACCTCCAGTGAACTGCAGTTGCTTCCCGAACAATCCAAACCTCCCTTGATGATCTCCCAGCACTATC
Source organism: Eurypyga helias (assembly GCF_000690775.1). NCBI lineage: Eukaryota > Metazoa > Chordata > Aves > Eurypygiformes > Eurypygidae > Eurypyga > Eurypyga helias. The sequence continues at coordinate 14,916 of NW_010262463.1, forward strand.
TCCGCGAGGAAGCCCTTTCACATGCTTCTTCCACCATCCAGCCTAAGAATGGCAGATGCCCGTGCCCCGGTGCAGGAACTCCATCACGGCAGTGTCAGAAGGCAGATGTGGCCATCGCTTACCCAATTCACTCTCCACATCCTGAACTCTGAGCAGGCCAAAGAACGTTGATGTGTCTGCCAAGACTCGGTACTCGGCAGCACTAGAGATTAGGTGGTTGACTCATGGCAGGTGCTTCCGGCTAATTCTTGCTACTTCGCCGTGTCCCTTGCCCATGTATTGGATGGACTCCACCATCTTAAATTCATGGCTGATGAAGAGGCTGCAGAAACGAGCGCAGCCTGCTCAGCCAGGCCCCCACAGAAAGGTCTGATCAACAGAGAAGCTCACCCAGGACACATCAGTGTTGCCAAGTGGAACAGCTACTCGCCTTCCTGCTGTAGTTTTCCTCCGAGATCACCCTGCCCATGACAGTCACGTTTCTGATGCCAACAGGTACAGTTCTCTCTCCAACCATTTCAGTCCTGAATCCACGGCGGGTGCACGGAGAATCTCACCCATCTCAGCACTCCTTATGAGTCTGCCTTTCTTTTCCCTTACTGCGCTGATACCACTCGTGCATCAACACTTAAAACCAATGAAAGCCTATTTCTACTTCCATCTGTCAGTAAAGACCTGGGTTGGGTGTCAGTCCCCTTCCACTGTAAGGGACCTTAAAGACCATCCAGTTCCACCCCCCTGCCATGGGCAGGGACACCTTCCACTAGACCAGGTTGCTCAAAGCCTCGTCCCGCCTGGCCTTGAACACTTCCAGGGATGGGGCATCCACAGTTTCTCTGGGCAACCTGTTCCAGTGCCTCACCACCTTTGTCATAAAAAAACAATTGTCCTTACAGCCCACCTAAATCTACCCTCTTTCCATTTAAAACCAATGCTCCTTGTTCTGTCACTGCAGGCCTTGGGTAAAAGTCTCTCTGTGTCATCATTAGGATCTTGGTGCCAGGCAGACTGGCTTATTTTGGGTTTTCGTTTTTGGGGTTTTTTTTTATCCTACACAGAACAGCGCCTTTCGGAATGTTCATTCCTTCACGTCTATCCCTTGGCTGTCCCCAGGCCCCAAAGCATTCCTGGGATTTATGACTGGGGTCCTGTTTCGGCCCTGCAATCTCTGGAGGTCACAGGCAGTGTGACTACATACTGATAAGCACCTGACAGGTAAAGAATGGTTGCTGGCCAACAACTGGAGCCTACTGGCATCATAACACACCTTTCTGATTTCTCTTGGCATTCC
>NW_010262463.1:16526-17590 GCF_000690775.1 Eurypyga helias
CAGGGGGGTTGGAACTGGATGGTCTTTAAGGTCCCTTCCAACCCAAACCGTTTTGCGATTCTATGATGGTAAGTGGAACTGGGGAAAAGAGGATGCACCTCATCTGTTTATTTCCATCGCACGTGGCACAAGCTGCAGGAAATATGGCAGAGACAGCAACGCCCACAATGAAAGCACAGCCTGCCGTGTTCCTCCAGGTGCTTGCTAACCCCAGTCCTGGTGAATGCTTCTGCAGTGGAAGAATCACCAGAATTCCATAGGAAAGCTTTCCAGGATCACATCTTCTTAAGAACCCTTTTTTATATGGTCACTATGCCTCTAAACCATTAACCAAACATTTACCTGCATCTTTAAACATCCACAAAATCACCAAACAGAAAAGCTCCGATCAGCACAGATTTGTGGCTACGCCTGAAGGCAGCCAGAAACGGTTTTAAATCCCAGGCTCAGCAGCCACCACTTGCGAGGCCACCGATGGCTGCAGGTACAGCCTGCTTAAACAGTCACCCAGCCGCTGTCATCCCGCAGCTCCCAGGCACTCTTCAAAGGTGAGCACAGCTGCCTCCCCTCCCTCACAGACACCTCAGGCAGTGAGAATCCCCTCCAGTCCAGTGCTTAACTGGAGCAATAGGGTGGCTTTGTGAGCAACCACTACTTGCCGGCACATTTAGATTTCAGGAAGACTCCAGAAAAGGTGTCCTGGAGTATGCTCCTGCTGCCTGGCCTGAGCTATCTTTGTCCCTCCAGGCTCTCTGGACTAGACAGGGAGCAGACCGTGGACGGGATGAGCAGTAGCTACCTGGTGTTCCTGGCCAGCTTTCCTGTAGGCACACACTGCCTGTGGCTGCCTAAACATAGGTGAACAGTAAAAATTCTGCCTGCACCACACTCGTGGTAGGAGAAGCGTGTGTCCAAAGTTACAAGGGCAAGGGGTTACTCCTGAGACGCCTGTACTCAGTGACACTGTTTTCTTGCAGCAACACAGACATGAGCTTTTTGTTACAGTTCCAGTCTGACCTTTGCTCGGACCTTTACACCACTGTGCTGGGTCAGCCAGGAAAGAG
>NW_010262464.1:0-2185 GCF_000690775.1 Eurypyga helias
CTTCCCTAGGCCAGCTTCAGGGTCTGAGCCATCCTAACGTACTGCAACACTTAAAAACATCACAGCCTAGAACTTTGTCCTCTATTCAAGCTATTGTACCTCACAAAAATGTTTAACATGAAATTAGTGGGTCCTTCCTGGAGATAGTTTGATGGTTTTGGCCATTACCTCTTGTGGCAAACTGCATTTGGTAATAGGCTTTTGTTTGCTACAGAGCAACCTGGTGTTAATACCATCATTATAAACAATACAAAATTTCCTGCCTTTCTGTCATGGGACAGTGTATTTACAAGCATGCAGCATGATTTCTAGAATTTAAACTTTCATTTTTACAGGTATTGATCGGGCAGGCTCATACCCTGGCTGCTTGCACACGGGACTTCACCAGGGACAAATTCTAACTTGTTCAGTTAACCAAAACAGCAAACTGCTCCCTTGCCACCTGTGGCAATCGGTGAGTCTGAAAAGTTTATAAAATTTGAATAGGATACATTGATTTGGTAGTTTATATTTTTAAAAAAAAGGATTTGTATTCTGCACTAGTTTTAATGTTCAAGAAGGGCCATGAAATTCAGCTCACGCAGGTGTAGGGCTCATCCTGCAAGTGACTTGTAGAATTAGGCCATAATATTTATAACACTTTATTTCTTCCCAATTAACTAGTAAACTGATTTGATAAAAATAGTGAAAACTACAGTCTGTTTTCTTACACTGAATTTCTGTAGTTGGCTTGCATAATAGTATAAAGAAGGTAGCAGCTGCTACTACTACTTTTGTATTAATATCTGAAATGTTAATTGATTTCACAGTTTATATATGGCATAAAGATCCTTGTACATGTTGTCTTTCAGGCAGTTTTTACTTGTTTTCCTTCCAGTTAGGCGTCCTTGACATCTCCATGGCAGAAAAAGTCTGCCATCCTGTCACCCTAAGTATTTGACTTTCAAAAAATGAAATTAAGATAATTTTAAGTATTGTTTACAAGACGTGTCAGACTGACAGTTTATCTCCAATGGCATTTTAGTTCAAACACACAACAGGCAATTGCAATGCAATTGCTCCTACAGTGTCACTTCTGCTTTTTTAGGCTTCGGTAGGTTTTTTATCATGTTGATCACCTTAGATCTGAGATTTGGTCATAAGTCACCTCAAGCCTGTTGTGACTGCAGGTTAAGCTGTTTCAGTTTGCTGCTGGGAGGCAACAGGGTTTTTTAGGTTACTCCGTCATTTCCAAAGGTGGGAACTGGAGTCCCTCACTTTGTCCTGTCTTAGCAACTGGGTCTGTACGGGGATGTAACTTATGTAGCCAATTTGGAGGATTTTGGTTCCCCACAGCTGCTGAATCTTCACCCTTGAAGTTTTCATCTGAAAGTACTTCCTTACCATGTTGCAACCATCTAGAAGCACCCTCTCTGTGGGTAAGGAAGGAGAAGACCCCGAGGGTGGCTCAGAGAGGAAGGTGGCCTGAAGAGCCCATGCTGTCAGCAGCAAGGTGCTCTGGCTGCAAGCAGTTGGTGGCAGCACACAGAGTTGACAACCCAGATTAGACCAGGGCTTGCTTTTTTGTATCAGATGACAAGTGACCAAAATAGAGTCCCTGTTCACTCCCCCACAGACACTATGCCATAAAATCCTTAGAATCAGTGTCAGAAGAAATTACTGTTTTTTAAGATGATTCTATTTTCTCCATTGGCTTTTCAGTGGCCAGGAGCAAAGCCTCAGACACTGCTGTCCTCACGATGAAAAGGTGCAGTCAAGAGAAATGAAACCACCAGTGTATTCCTTCTACTTTGACTCCAGAACAGCACTGAGATGGGATCGCCTGGTCACCTGTGCCGATGGAGCAGTGAATTTTGAAATACACGGTATGCAATCTGATAGCATTCTCCAGAAACTGTGAATCTTTAATCCCACCTTTTTCCTGAAGAAAAAGACCTCCAGTACTGCCCGCTAGTAGTTCTCAGCAGTCGGCAAGGAGTGCTGCCAATTCAAAACATTTTCCCTTTGATGCTGCAATGAATGCTGAATTTGTGTGCAATAACATCTTCTTAATTAACTTGTTAAGTATTTTAAAGCTCTTGAAATCCAGAATGTGGTGTATTCATCCCACACTTCTGTATAGGAATCAGTTTTAACTGTATCAAAGATAATAGCTACAAGCATAGCTTTTACACATTAAACATGC
>NW_010262465.1:0-8268 GCF_000690775.1 Eurypyga helias
GGCCCTGCGCAGCCGGAGGGGAGCGGCCGCCCCACCCCCTGACCAGGCCTTGGGGACCGGCCGCGACCCCTCTGGTGTGATGGGACGCGCTATAGGTAGGGTTTTCGGTGGAGAAGCCGTGGGGTGGATCCGCTCCTTAACGCGTTAAAGGACTGGTAGGGATCTTGTGGTTAAAGAACTTGTGAACTGCTGGCCTGGAGCCATTAGGTACTTTAATAATGCAGCCCTGGATGTTGCGCCTCTTTGGCTTTGTTTACAAGAAAATCTCCGCTGCGAACCTTAACGCTCTCCGCGTTGCCAGCAGCTCACTGTTGGGTTCGCGGTTGTGACCGTGTTGGAGGCTGAAAAGTGTCTGCCAGGTTTCCTTGTTAGGTCTCCTTTCTTTGTCCCTTGCTTCCTGTCCATCTCTTTTTTTTTTCTGTGTCTTTCCTTGAGAGTCCTGTCCGTGTCAAGAGTCTCTTGGGCCACTTTAGCAATGCCAACCACTTCTCTGTTCTTGGTTGGTTGGTGTTGTTTGGTTTTTTTTTTAATTAGTAAGGAAGTCATCTTTTTAATTGTACTTTCTGTGGTAACATCAAACAACCTCTCTGAGTGGCCGATGTGACATTCATCGCTGAGGGTTTCCTTGTAGGAGTTTAAAGGAAGTGGTCATAAGGACAATAGAGTAATTTTTATTTTAACGTCAGTGATTCAATGAAAAATTGATTAGTAACTGAGTCATTTTTCTATTCACTGCATCCAGTAAATACTAGGTAGAAAGTACCTAGCTTAGCTATGTGTAAGAACATCACGTGTCACCCATCCAGTGGAGTCTCATAAACACCTTGACACTTTTCCATAGCTAATACAGAACTCGGAAGTTGCTCTGCAGGAAAAAAAATCTGTTTTACCGGACCTAAGAAATCCTGCCAGTTCATTCATAGTAATAACGCTTGGCATATTCATGGTGCCCTTCAGTGGAGGTTGGTATGCCATTCCTCCTCCCCCTTCCTCCCCCAAGTACCACTCAAAAGCCTGGTAAGTGTTGTGGAGGAGAGAGGAGGAAGTAGAGTATTTAAAGTATTTGCCGAAGCCACGTATTATCAGTGGCAGAATATAACCCAAGTTGTTTGCTTGAACGCCTTTGGCTCTTGCCAAAACATCTCAATAAAGTTATAATTAGCTGTGGCTGGCATTGCCACGAGCTGTAACAGCATTTATCTGATGCGGAGTCATGTTCGGGAAGGTGCAAAATTCTTGGCTGTCTCTAGACATCAGGCGTTGCGCCTGCTGTGACCGCTTGCAGTTGAACGCTCTTTGATCCGCGCGAGAGCTTTGCGTTAGGGGTTCAGCCACTACAGGATGGCTTTTGGAAACTGTATACGTACAGCTGAAGAATGAGCAGCGTTAATTAAAAACCGGTTCCGTGCTGCTTCTGAAGCCTGGTGTTGCCCTGTATATTTGGAAGTGTTTAACAGAATGATGGCAATTCGAGATCGGGCAGTTTCTCTCTCTTGAGATAAAGATACAGTGTGCCTGATAGTACTTCACTAGTCACCCACCCAATGTGAAGTTCAGCCTTATCCGCTCTCTCGGGAGGCTGTGTGGCGGAGGACCTATTTTGTATGGTCGTCTTAGTGACCCATAAATTTTATCTGCAGTTCATCTTGTTTCTTAGAGATAGACTTCTTTTTTATCTCCAGTTTCTTACCTGCAAGGTTATTTAAATACTTCAGGTACTTCGTCACGGTGTGTTACCATGCTTGGCTTCTGCTGTGTGGTTGTTGGTTAGTTAAGCTATACCCTCTCTCCAAAAGAACATAACCTCGTCCCACTGTCATTTTCTATCTTCCTTTTCTTCCCTTCTGGCCTTCTTTTTGTGTTCTTTTTTTCACGTAATTAATTGTGTAGAACTAAATGTGATACTCAGGTAGAAGACCTTTCTGTTGCGTTATGTGATGTTTGTTTGGGTGACATACACCTGATTTTGTAACACACGTGAGTTGGCAGGCTGGGCAGCTTACTTTCTGTTCTTAGTTACTGGTCTAGTACTGCCTTTTCAAGGTTTGTCTCCCTATCAAGTGCCTATATTTTGCTTTCCCTGGCAAATATCCATGTCTACCCTGATTTTCTAATTATTGCTCTTGAATCTTTTCAAATTATTGTTGCCTCTATTATATAATCTTGCTCATTCAGGGCAAAAGAGGATGTCAATATTTATGTCTATACAAGTATCATTAATAAGCTGCCTATTTCAAATAAGAATGAAAACAGATTTATACTGGGTTCTTCCCCTAGATGCTTATCTGCTAATTACATATTTCACTTTTGATGCTTGCTTTCTGTTTATGGTACTTCGACATCTGCAGATTGAAAAATTATGCTAAGAATAAACTTTCATGAGGCCCTGTGAAGTAATTCACTAGAGTGAATACTAATGTTATTAATCCTCATTTTAGTATTCACAAATTGTGTTTTGTAGCATTATCATTTATTTTCATGTCTTTTCAGAAATGAGTAATGTTCCTTTCCTTGGGTTCTTCTAGCAGCTACTTGGGACCGTTGACAAGAAAGGGGTTTCCCTGTTCTGCAAAAGTTTTATACTACTGTTTTCTTGGTTTTTGGTTATTCTGCATTTTTCTGGGCTGTGTTTCCAAGGCATTTCAGAGTTGTCATTATGTATTGGACAAGCCGATCCCAAAATAGCCAAGAGCTTGATCAAATGCATATGCAGGGTACCGAAATTCGTACCTATCTTTGAGGCAGGCAGGGTTTGAAATGCCTTCCATATAGGTGTCTTGCCTTAACTATATGTCTTCTGACTGACTTGGGGGGTGCCTCTGTTATGGATGTTATTTCCCTTTCAATTAGCCATCTGCCGCCCCTGGGAGAGCGCGGTGGGTATTCGGACCCCCGCAGAGCCGAGCGCTGCAGATGCACGTCCTTCTCCCAGCAACTGACAAAGCTGCTGAGCTCTGCTGCTTCTGGGCTGGATGAACTTGTGTGTGTGGCTTTTGTTTTGACTAGAAATTTTTTCTTTGCAAGCAATGCATATGTTGCTGTAGAAAGTTTTGCTTCTGACAAACATTCTTCTGGCAAAACTGCTGATTTGCAGACTTTGGCATTTCTCCGCATTTCACAAACGTTCCAAATAGCAACAAACTGCTGTGCTGCACGGAACCGTGTGTATAGACACCCGGTATCCTGCTAAGGAATCTTCTAGCTCTTGTCCTCTTCACTAATAAAGTTCTCATTTCTTCGATAGCAGCCCGTTGTGGAGTAGTGGGACCTGCTAGGGTTACGTTAAAATATTGTTTCTGGGGTAAACTTTCCTTTGTAAAAGTTTGCAAGGAAATGGTGGAGACGGGGGAAGAGTTAATGAAATGAGATAAAGTGTGGTTAAAGGATAGCAAACAACCGTAATAGAAGGAATGTGATGGAAATGAAAGATAAGCACTCGAGGTCAGTTACGGAAGTCAGATTTGGTAATATCAGCCCTCTGGAGGGGGTCACGCGTGGCTTTTCTGAGGCAAGAGGCAGGCGGTGAAAACTGGGCACGCTGCGTGGTAAGACGGTGTCCTTGGAGATAGACAAGTTTAAAGTCATGAGGAGAAGGGGCAAATCGCACAGATGGCTGTGGCTATTTATAGTGTGGTTTAGGACATTGGCTACTTGATTCAGAAACAGTTGATATTTACACTTTGTTGGCTTTTAGATAATGGCCCTCTAACTGGGTTAAGTTTCTAGTTAAAGATCACTCCGATAGCTGGATAATCTGATAATATTGTTCAGAGAAAAAGAAACAAGCAGTGAGTTGAGGAAATCAATTGTTTAGTTAATGACAAAACTAAAGATTTGTTCTGGCCAATAAAACAGGAGATAAATTGCAGTTTGAAGTTTTGTATAAGATTTTGAGATACGATGAGGTGGGTTGAATCACTGAGATTCTGTGTGAAAGATGAATTGGCAGAGGTGCTGTAGAAATATTTGATAAAATATTTTTTTTCATAAGGTAAATATTACAGAGAAGACCGTGATAAACATTAAATTCCTCTCCACCCCAGAAAGACAGTATTTTCAACTTTGTTGTTTTAAATACGTCTGATAAATCAAAAGAAAGGCGGAAGAAAATAATCCGTGATTGCAATACTGAGGTGTGCTTATTTGGGAAAGATGATGCTAAATGGGTCTTGGTGGCTGCCAGATATTTTTCCTTTTGCTAAGTGTTTTGAGCAGACTTTCCAGTTGCCAAATTCATGCGAAGCGAAGAGGAGAAGCTTCTGTACTCCTCTTTCCTGTTTGCTTATGTGCATGATTGCCAGCTAATCCCAGTATACTCATTGATAAACTGTCATGGCTTGTATTTAAGCCAGGAGGAGTAGAGGGAGTAAATGTTCAGTGACAAAAGACCTGCATTATAGAAATTTCTAGCTTTTGTAGAGAAGTAGAATGTAAATACAAACTGTTAAGACCGGTTCTTTGCAGGTCTGTACTTGGGTTTTACAGTCTTGTCCTTTTCTTTTTTTAATTGTATAAATTATCTGAGCATTTCCCAGCATCAGATATTCCCATTCTTCTCAAGTAAGTTAAACCTAAAACTTAGTTTAAGTGTAATGAACATGTGTTTCCTAAATGGGCCTAACTCTTTTAGGAGGGTGTTGCTGTAAATACTGACATGGCATGAACAGAGGTCGTTTTGCAATGTTACATTGTTTCAATATGGTCTTTAAAGCTTACAAACACTTCACAGAAAGTTATACTTTGAAAAAGTAGAGGTTTTTCTGATTTTCATGATTTGCTATAGGGGTGTTGAATTAAGCAAAACTGAGTTTAAGTTGTTGCGTTCCAGGTGGAAAAGTTTGGTTTTGGATTTCAGGTTAGCGTATGGTGAAACATCCTATGGGTTGTTACTGGTGCATGTTCATAATTTAAATTGGTATCCCTGTTTGCTGCTGAAATTGAAGCCCTCCTTTTTCTGTTGAAGATCTTGGCTTGTCAGTTTTATTGCATCAGGGGTAAGTAACTTTGCACTGTTTGGTCAACAAGTTGCAAATAGAACTCGGCCTTTATCAACCTTTCAGTAGACACTGCGACTTTACTTACTAACTCGAGAACAAGCTGTGTAAAATTCCCCAAGGAAGATCACGTGCACCTTGGAGAATTCTAGTTCATCTTAATTTAATGTTAAAAGAAATAAGGCTGTACAAATGGCAGGCTTCAACTAAAGCAGGTACACAGTTTTTTGAGAAAATAGGTATCAGTTGGCAACTTACTCGCATATTTGGCATCACAGGGCTGCCAGGCCTTGTCAAGTCCTCCTTTTAAGTTCTTTAGCTAAAAAGTGGCAAGAACTGATTTAACAGTCCTCCAGCTATTTCTGTTTTGGCTTTAAATGCTGAGGAACGCTTAGATACTTGAAGCAGCTCTTCTGAATCACTTCAGAGTGCCCAGGATCCAAGCTTTGCAGACAATGCACTAGAAATAAAAATACTCTGAAATGTGAGAGCAAAGATTCACTTCATTATAGTGATCTCTTCTGAATGGGCCTGTGGATTGATTCATCTAGGTGTTGTTCTCCTGTCTGAAAAGAGCTTGCTGTATGCTAACTATTGAATATATTGAAAGCAACCCAGTGACAGAGTAGTTAAATTTAAGATTGCAGTGTGGAAAGACTGCATTTTTTTCTGCTCTTAGCCAGGAATATGTTTCCCTTTAGGGCAGTCACATAGGGCAGGATTGCAAAAGCATCGTAACAGAAACGGCGTGCACGGTATTCGTATCCAAGCTTGTAAGCAGGAGGTGGGAATGGACGCAGTTATTTTTGTGTCTGTTTCGCTGGATGCTCTAGCCAGTTCAGGGTAGCAGTGCATGCTTGAATACAAGGAGTAGCCGCTCCCGGCTGTAGGAGCGGGAAATGGGAGTGTGCTGATGGCCTTTGCAAATGCTTGTGTGGTCAAGTCTGGTTTACTCCTCTTTGTTACCAAAGCCAAACCTACAAATCTCCTCCAGATTTGTTCTCCCTGGTCTTGCTCTTCCCCAAGTGATTCATTCAGGCTGAGAGCGTCCATTGTCTCCCTGTAAATGTGGGCTGTAAGCCTGTGTGTCAGTCCTGGTGCTGACTGCTGTTGTTGCGTTTCTGCCCCTCTTGTACAGCCAGTGGAAAGGAATTACATTTGCAGTTTGGACGCCCGCTCATCAGTCCATTGTCTCCCTGTAAATGTGGGCTGTAAGCCTGTGTATCAGTCCTGGTGCTGACTGCTGTTGCGTTTCTGCCCCTCTTGTACAGCCAGTGGAAAGGACTTACATTTGCAGTTTGGACGCCAGCTCATAATATGTGATTATTTTGTGCCATGTCATTGCAGTGCTGCCTATGGAATTACACTGTGTTTAAAACTTGCTCTCTTTTTGTCCTCACATCGGTCTACATAGCATGCTCCTGGGACTCACAAAGAAAAGTTAACCCTCACCACTTAAGTATGGGTACTACAGAAATGACTGGGGGATTAGAGAAAATTTACACTTATGAAGAATGGTTAAATAAGCTGAATATACATTTCTTGGCTAACCCAGCAAGTATTTTGGTGCTTGCAGTTGTTAGAACTGTGAAAGTGAGCACTGAAGAGCGGGTAAAAGAAAGGCTGACTATCCAAACTATAGCGTCTCTGCCTAATAGAACACTTCAACCTGCCGAAAGACAAGTCTTCTGTTGGGTGAGATGCTTGAATTAGTAATTTATTCCTGGCAATACCTCGACTGCTAAATCATTTTTGATTCTGGATGATCTGCTAGGAGTTCTGAATTCACTGATAAGAAATTGTTTTTCAAACAATCTTTTCAAAGAGATGAGGAATGTAAATTGCTCTCTCGACCATATCTTTTAACCATAAGCTAAATCTTTACGTTCTTTTGGATGGTTTAATTGTTTCAGGGTTTAGCTCTGATGACACTTTTAGGACACCTCTGAGAAGCGCAGCAAAACCAATTTGCCAGTAGGAGGTTGTGCCGTGCGTTAATCCCGCGAGGCGCTGCTGGCGATAAACGGGACGAAGTGCTTCAGTGCAGGGTGAACCCAAACACGCGTCGGTGCCTGCCGCTTGTTTCAGCCTGTGGCCCTGCTGCAGTTTTGCGTTCTCTTGAGCGGCTATGGGCATTTACGCAAGCCTCCCAAGCCTCTCTGTGCGTGGCGTGCTGGTGGGTGCGCGTTGCAGCGTCAAGTGTGGTGCCTGAAAAATTGTTTGCCAGTTGTAGTAGACCACTGGTATTTCCCTCTTCCCCTCCCCTGTACATGTGTTTTATCTCTCCTGCTTTCAGCCTGCCCCGGGCATACCTACACTTTTTTGTAAATAAACATGTAGCACTTCAGTGAGTCAACTTGAATCTAAAATACTGAGCACCCTGGCTGGCTGCAGAATCCTCTGTCCGATCTTGGTAGACTGGTTAGAACGAGTGTTCAAGGCAGATTCATCTGTATATGTATTTAGTTATTTTAGCCATCTACCTATTCCTTTGCAAAACTTTTCCAGCAGTGTTTTCTTTCCCTTGTTCTCTTTCTCTTAACCTGTGAACACCTTGTTGTTGAATTATGGAAGTAATGTATACAGAATCACATATCTTAGTAGCTCTTACATTAGGTCAGACAATGCCTGTTGGCCTTCAAGTGCCCATAAATTTGAAGTGAGGTTTACTGTAAAATAGTAAGTATTTTAAAGAAAAGAGTGGAAAGTTGGGTGGTTTTTTTTTTTTATATATAGTTCTTGAGTCTTAAGAATTTAAAAAAAAGTCGTCTTTTAACTTGAAATAGCTGTAAAATTCAGGAACTACCAGAAGTTGCACCAAACATGCATCAGTTGTTTAGCAGCCATATGATTGTTTCTTTGTAAACATTCTCTGTTAAAGGGATTTTTTTTTTTTAAATCTCTTGCTTTTCTGTGATGTCGAGGTGTCAGCCTAAAAAGGTGTGCAGATGTAACATAATTTTAACACCCTTGTTGTTGTGGTTGCTGATTCCAGGCAGTGTAAATTTCTGTTTACTTTTTTAAACATTGGTAAAATCCAGATTTATTAAGGTGCAATTTGATTATGTTGTTGTGGTTGCTAAGCCTGTATTAGGAAGTAGTCAGCATTCTAAAAAAAAAAAAAAATGCTGTTTCTAACCCAGCACTGCCTGAAACGTTGCCTCACCCTTTGTCCGTAGCAATGCTAGGGAATTTCTTAAAACAACATGGTGGTTACACACAAGCGGGGTTTTTTTTGCCATAAGAACGAATGTTGTTTTTAAAATTGCTAGGG
>NW_010262465.1:8299-14343 GCF_000690775.1 Eurypyga helias
AAGTGGAATAGTTAAGACAGCTACAGTGCTTTTAATTTAGATTGGATGTGCGTCAGACTTATAAGTATTATTGCAGTTGGTAATACTAACAGCGTTAATGAGATAAAGTGGGAAAAACCCCCATACTGGTCTGTACAGCTGTAGCTGAAATAGACTGTTCCAGCTCTCTCTCTTCCCAGTATTTTCTGGGTTTGGGGTTTTTTCCTTCTTCTCTCTCTTGATGTTAATATAACAGTTGAGCTGTAATGCAGCAACTTGTAGCGCTTAGCCTGGAATAAACTTGAGGCGGCTGCAGCCTTGATTCCAGCGGGGCCGGGCGCTTTACGGGACGATGCGCCCCACCCATAAGGCAGGGAGCAACACAAGGAGTTTTTGCATGGTCCCCGTAGGCGGTTTAGAGGTTTGTGATGACTAGCTTACCACTTGATGCATTTTAACCTTATTAGCTAGGAGGTCAGTTGTCACAGAACCTGTTTGCTGGGCATATTTGTGAATTCTTGACATTTTTGGCAAACCTTCGCAGGAGCGGCCGAAGCAGTAGTGTAGAACAGTGTTGTAGATTGTCCAAAGTGGAAGACCTCCTCCTCTGCCCTCCTTCTCCCTCCGGTAGCGCCGGCTTTGGGTTTGATGTGCTAAAGCTGCAGCCACGAGAAATGGCCCGAGCAGTTCTCAATCTGTTGATAAAATTCTGTTGTTTACATCCTAATCCTAAGAAAACTGTAGTTGTGTGGTTCAGTTATACTTCTCATCATGTTTAAACCCAAACCACTTACACTATGAATGATTGCACAGACACTTAGACAGATTTTGGCTAAATATTTTGATCAGAAACAGTGAACCTAGGGTTATCACTCTTTTGCTCTGCAGACTGAGAAAATACTGCTAGATCTCATCAGTTGTCATTTTTAGATATTGAAACTCAGTTTATTCATTTATTCAGTTTTCATTTATACTACAAATTGTTTCACTTGTGCTATGAACATTTAGGTTCCTCTGCATACTTTCAGTTAATTGCCAAACATTGTAAAGAACAAAATCTGCATATGACATATGGACAGTATTACTGTTAGTATAAAATTTCAGTTATATTTTAATGCTGTCCTTGCGTGCATTAAAAATAAACCTGAATATTATAATTAAGAATTTCTTAAATACAATTTAGGCTTACATCTATAACAGATACTTTGTTGTCCACCGAGACTGACTTAATTGTTATTATCCTGTACTTACATAAATGAGAGATAAGGGTTGCTAACTTCCTGTGGGAACGAGGGGGAATATTCTCCTCACTTTTTGTATATTGTGACAGTGATCAAATGTAAGCATTCTCATTTTGACAGCCAGAATTTCTCAAAAATAACGAGTATTTCACATAGGATGCTACTCAGAAAAGCATGAACAAACTATGCTAGAAACTCTGCAGCCTCCAAGGGAGGAACAAAATTATTCTCTGGCGCACTTGTCTGTGTCTTGATTCACCAATAAAACAACTGATCTGTGAAGTATATAGTAACCTTGAAAGATCCTGGCAATAAACTTGTATAGGCCTGGAGAGATGGCTCTTGGGCCATGAATTCAACTCTGGTGTTGCTGCATGCTTTTCGAGTAAGAAATACAAGGGTTTCTTGGAAGGCCAAGAAAAAGAAAAGTCACAAGATATCAGTAGGAGCACTGGCATACCACTGACGATAAAAGATGTCCAAAGAATCAATTACTATTTCTTCCAGTGCAATATGTGTGTAACATACAGCCTGCCAGTGGCCCCGAGGAGGTAGACCACAATCCTTTTTCTTCATGTTGAATCATAAGACATAGATGCTTCTGCTGCAAAATTTGAGTTAGGAACATTTGCATTATTTTCATGCTTAAGAAGCTTCTGGTAACAGTTTTGAATTTTGTTTCTGAAATGATTAGTCAGACAAGTCAAGGAGCAAGACCTGCCCCATATCAGAAGCGTGACTCTGCTCATTTTCATATGAAGGAGGTGTCGTGTTGTATTTCGTCATCAAATACATTTATGTCTCTCTTACAAAAGTAAGCTGTCAAAACTACTGAGGCGTTGCAATTTTTTCACTGTTTAGGCTGCTACCAATGAAAGATGACTTTAACCTCCGTTGTTAGCATGGTAGTGCTGGTTTGAGCCTTGTAGTGGAGCAGTGTGTGAGCCAGGCCATTCTGCTGGGTAAAAATGCTTCATTCCAGCCCATTCAGTCAGTTTGTTCTTAGCTAGAAATTGCTTGCAGACAGTGGAACACATCACAGGTCACTTCATCTTGTGTCCTGATGCATTGGATGATCTTTTTTCTTTCCAGCCAAATGCGTATTTACACGATGTTTGGCTATTTTTTAATAGCGTGCTGTGATGTTCTCTCACTTTCTGGCTAGAAGGGCAGTTTGTTTCTGCTGGGCCTCTTTGGAGGCAGAGAGAAACCACGATCACAGTGCGCTAGTAATACGCATTATAATCTGGGTGTCTGTACAGTTAATGCAAACTAAGTTGTATGTGCTTGAGGTGTTCCTTTTGTTACCCAGAAGGATGGTGACCTCGTTGAGTTCACAAGCTTCTTGCACAGTTACGTTTTTCAGGGTAGGAAATGCTGGCACCAAAGCCAACATTCTTCTTCTGTGCTTTTTCCTAAACCTGAATGGAGTGTTAGGATTCAGTGGTAGTTTTTTGTTCATCCCAGTCTGAGTGTGAAGTGAGGCGATACTTGATGCCAGAGCGACAGAGGCCTTCCTTTTGATTCAGCTGAGGTTTTCTGACAGTTAAACGCATTTTCCCCCATTGAAGGTGAAGAGTTATTTCATTGGAGAGTAGCCAGTGTTTTTCACTTGTCATAAACAGGCTGCTCTAGTTGGTGACTGGTGGTTAAAGATTCTTCAGGTGTCCGTCAAGCTGTTTGCTGGCCGTGCTGGAGCAATGAAATACTGGTGTCATATTTTAGAGCAGCTGCTATAGCTGGTCACCAACAAGTGGCCTTTTGGAGTAACATTCATCTTCCCTGATCTCCAAAATTCAACCAAGGCATGTGCATTTCTCTTATAGTTGGTGGAGAGACACTGTTTCCCTCACCTTGGGGTAAAAATCTGCTATCGGATCAATTATTCCTCAGAAGTTTCTGTCTCCATTAACTAAAAAATCTGGGGACTGCTTGCAAGATTGTGGCAGGTGAGGAGAGGGTGCTCTTCATTTCTCCCTGGCTTTCCCTGGAGATCGGTACAGACTGCAGTTCCTACAGCAAACACTGTGTATAGAACTGCAGTGGGCCTTTGCATAAATGGAAGGCTCACGGGCTTTCATGTTCAACAGCGGGTGGTCTAGAGCAGTCTCCTTTTATCCCATTCGTGCTTCTCCACAGACAGATGAGATGCTTGGAGACTTAGCTGCGAAGGTGGCAGAAAGCTTCTGACCCTGAAGGTGGCGGGCGACTTGCAATGCAGCTGAGGCCAAGGTGTGAAGTGGGACTGCCCATGGGTGTTTTTGTCTGAAAGTGTATTCGTGAGTTGAGAGAGCACAAGAACCTGCCTCTTGTAAGGAACTTCATTTGAGCATGAGGTACAAAAGCAGGTAGTTTCACTTTTGTGATTAGGAATAAGTATCTTGCATATAACATCATTTTATATTTAAAGGACATTTTTCACAGGCAGCTAAATACTTATTCTCAGCTGGAAGTTGACAAAGGTCAGGTGTCTGATTTCCATCTGGCTTTTATTTATTTCTCTACCATTTTTATTCTTTGTCTTCCTCACCAAAATACCTCTCCCTGTTTTCCATTTTTTCCTCTTTCTTAATTACAGTATTTCTGGAGAGCTTTCTTTAACCTATTTTAGTTAGTATTATAATTAACTATATTACAAATGAGTTTATTTTTCTTTTAGCTGAACGTGCTATACCTCATTTCTTTGACTAGTATCATGCATCTAATGTCTATCTATAGAACAGTACACTAATTATATACTACTTCAGTTAGTGAGCAGAAATACTTTTTATCATCTTACCCAGCTTATTGCTGATAAATGTTTTTATCTGCTGAAGGCTTTTTGTATGCTTATTTTATCTATTCCTTATCCTTTATTGAATGTTTAGCCCAAAGAGGAAATAAATACTGTCAAACAAACTAAAATTGCTTTATGTATTATCAATTTATTATTATTATTTGTAATGAACATGCAGTTTAGAAGGCTTATCTGTGCAGTGTTTTGTCTAAGCATCTGATGTTTCAGAACAGTAAGCCCATTTCTTTTGAACTACAGAAACTGACTTTTAAAATAACTTGGAGGAGGCACACATACACTTAAGGGCTATGCAGAATGGTTTTGAGGAAGCTGATTCTAAATTTCTAAATTGAACACTTCCTTTTATAGGCCCAGATCGCCTTTCTTCAGGGTGAAAGGAAAGGACAAGAAAATCTGAAGAAGGATCTAGTGCGAAGAATCAAAATGCTGGAATATGCGCTTAAACAAGAAAGGTACGCTGCTTTACTGATTAATACATGATGAAGACATTTTGAAGACAGATGCTTGATTTTGCCTTTGTATTTGCAAGCTCAAAAATATTTCTAGTAGTCTGAATGTCTGTATTATGGTAAAAAACCAACAGCTAACAGCATGGCTTGAAAAACGTGCTCATAAAACCCATGGTTGATCAATGATGAATACTTTTTCCTTGATAAAATTCCACCTAACTGTATAGATTATACCCCAGAATTTCAGTGCATTCTCTTTTGGTTCAAAGTACTGGCTTTGTTTAACAATCTTTGAAACGGAAATCTTGAATAACTGTCTTGAGTCTAGTAATTACTAGTTTTTAATCTTAAGTTTTTAGTCTTTTCAGTATGATAGACTCTACAGGAATATTTTCTGGAGGCTAATTGTGTGAGAAGTGAAAAAATGTTTGTGTTTACCAGTAAATCAAATGTCTGCTTCTTTGTTCATGGGGATTTCAGAACAAGTCCTCAGCCTACTTTATAATTTTATTGGTACGTGTGCTTTTCTGTTGTTCTAATCTTTGAGGCAAAAAAATGGTTTTTATCATGTTTCCAGAAGTCTTTCTGTTCAACTGATGTATTTTAGGTCAAGTTTAGTCTTAAAATTATTTTTGTTATTAATATGTCTTTTAAAATTCTTGACCGAAGAGTATATTTATGGTATTATTGCAAAGCAATAATTAGTTACATATAATTTTCCTGTCAGATAATTCCCACTTCTCTTTAATAAAATACGAATAAACAAAGCCACTTTTAAATAGTTTGTATTACTAGAAATAAGGTTAGAAATACACACATAGGCAAATGAGGAATAGGATATTGCTGCTGCGCAACTTAGAGGACACTAATAGTTGTACATCATTGTATTGCATTTAGATTTGCTTATCTTGTACAGGCTGCTTTAGCACATGAGACATGCCTTACACAATCCAGTTTGGTTCTGTACAGTAGCAACCAGTTTAGCATGGAGCTGCAGCTGGTTTCCAGGCAAACAGCAGCCTCAGGGCTCCAGCTCACTGGCTTCCCCTTCGGGGAGTTCTCAGAGGAGTACTTAAGGTAAATACACTCTTTGCCCAGGCCTTGTTATGGCACTGATCTTACATCAAACAGCACAGAAAAATATCAAGTATATGCATGATGGAGGTTGCAGTTTATAGCTGTGGAAAGGCTTACATTTGAGTCATGATTATAAAGATTAGTGTCACTTTAAAAGAAGACATAGCCAATGGAGTAAATTCTTGTACAGTTAAAGACACGCTCTAAGTTATATAAATTAAGATTTCTTGTATTTCAAAAGTGAGGGAGCTATTCCTAAGTTACTTAGAGATTATCTCTAACACTTCATGTTCATAACCCAGATAAATTAGCAGTTTATCTAAAAGTATCAGACTGTGTAAATACATTTCCACATGCTCTCAGCGAAGCTTTATAAGATTAAAAAAAAGAAGTCGAAAACCAAGCTTCCAGGTGGATAGTTGTCGTGGTTTAACCTTGGCTAGAAAAATACCGCAAAGCTGCTCTGACACCTTCCCCCCCACCCCTTCCAGCAGAGGGGGA
>NW_010262466.1:0-24460 GCF_000690775.1 Eurypyga helias
CGCAGCACCGGGCTGGGACCGCTACTTGGGTGGGACAGGCCCTCGGAAGAAACGACGGACACAGATGATAGGTGTGACGGAGGAATTAGGGCTTGGATTTCAGTCCCCGTAAGGAGCTAGGTTACACGGAGGGTCATCTGGACTGGGCGTCCACCTGCTAGGCAGCCCATTAATCCATGGCATAAAGCGTAACTTGCCTTCGCGATGTCTGTCACTGGTAAAGCAACATTTGCAGAAATAATCCCATGCTATCAACAGGAGAGGTCCATATCCCTGTAGCGATATTTTTTTCTCTATATAGGGTAATTTGTGTGGAAAACAGAAATACTTTTGGAATTATCAGAAATACCTGTCAAACCAGTCCTTCGGGGTCATGAGAATTTGCTCATTCAAGTAATGGCACGATGGTAGGTTCTCACGAGTTAGGCAGAGTACAGACATTGAAGGTTTTCTGTACAAGTTGTACGTGAGACTTTTAAAGATACTTAGGTTTCCCAGGCTTGGATCCTCAATCCTATTAGTAATCTACCTATCTCAGCAGCTCCTAAGCATCCTTTAAAATCTGACTCTTCTTTCCCCTTTATTGCCAACTCACTCTTGCTGAAAGCAGAGGTTCGTGCTGTGCGGGGAAATACGTTTCAGAAGGCTACATATTTTACACTGCAAACCACTTTCTACAGTTTATTCAGCAGCACAGCAGAAACTAATACTCTACTTGCTGCTCTGCTTCTAAATATCAGCAGCATAAATTCTTGGTACAGCTGTGGCACTACACCTTCGCTAGAGCCATTCCTCCTTTTACGCTGACTGCAGGACAGGAAACGCAGAGCAAATAGCCGAGGAACAAAACCATTTTGTACTACTTTTTTCCTCCCTGTTATTTTAACATATTCTGTTAAAAATAGGAATAGGCAGACATGTAGAAAAAATCAAAACACAGTCAGTGAACAAATTACTCCGCTGCTTTTCACGGATCTCGTTTTCCTTGTATTGTGTAAAACAGAGGAGACTCCAACTCTTCGTCCACAGCAAATAAGCTGATCCTACACTGATGAATAAAAGTTTTGTTTCTCTAAGTAAGAGTTCTCCATCGTGGCATACTTGCTCGTTCAGGTCATCACTCAGCATGTTTCAAACAATCAGTGCCTCTATTTATTTATGAGATTATATAGCAAATAATGCATGCCAAGGAAAACAAGTACTATGTGAACTGTAAATTTAAACAAAGCAATACAGTCTCCTCTTTCTCTATCTACCCCTTTTTATCTCTCCTTTAGCTAGAAGCATGTGGTTCCTGTCAGAATGAACACATACTGCTCAAGCACAAAGCGGCCCACTGCTACAGTTAGCTGTATTTGTCTTAACAGAGTAAATTCAGTTCAATATACAGTCCTGTAAAATTGGAAAAACTATATTGAAAACAATTTAGCACATCATTATCTATATTATTAGTATTAATTTTAGTAGAGTGTTATCTGTCACTTTCGAGATATCTACGAAAAAAAAATCCTGGCTGAATAGTTTACAAAATAGCATACACAAATAATAACAAGTCTGTTTTTTCCAGCTTCTTACATTGCCAGTTGCATTAACCTGCCATTGATCCTCCTACTTACTAGACAAGACCTTGTCTAGAGGGAAAAGTTGCAGGTGCAGCTCCCTAAACTGGGTGACTTAAATTGACTTTATCATCTCTTCAATCAGTTGAGCTGAATTTTGTAAACTACAAAAACAGTTTAAGGAGGTGGCAAACTGTTTTAAGTGCATCTGGTTTATAATCTTTCTTTTGAAACAAGTTCAACGTTTTCTTGTACAGACATGGGCTAGATTATTATCTGCCGTGGATAAAATAACAGCTCCAAGTCCCGTGGTGTGCAACAAACAGGGAGTGCTACTGACCGCAGTGACAAAACGGGCCCATTATGCTGTACAGGAAGTGAAAAACAAAACTCTGTAACAGAAGAATGGAGAAGAGGGATGACTGTCTTGTTATGATGCTTCCCTCGACTTTGAAAACTTACATCTTGAAAGTCCTAATTCTGCTGCCAGTTTCCTACAGGATGATTGGCAAATTCCTCAAACTTTGTTTTTTTCAGAGTCTGTTTTACTCCTTAATTTCTAAGCACCAATCACCTGCACATAGTTTTCAAAAGGAATGAAAACCCACAGCTGCAACTGTCTACCACTGAAGGAGTATTTTGTAACATCTAATCTTAAATTGTAACGAAGTTATAACATTGTCTCAGATTTCAAACGCATGAGTCAATGTGCTCATTAGTTTGTACCTCATGTTATTATGAAGCTAAAATACATTACAGTGCTATATAAATACAGGGGAGCTTTTTTAGCTTTTGAGCCTGCTAATCATCAGTGTCACTTTATAGCACAGATTCTAGATGATTGTGAGGCTGCCTCTGGTTTTAGAATGTTTTTCACCTTAAAATATATATTTATTCTTCTGAGCATCCCAAAACACTACCTTCTTGAGTCCTGGCCCCACACAACCTGAATCAGCAGAATGTTTGCTTTAGCTTTGATAGAGCTGCCTATATAAGTAAAGCTTTAGAGGACTAAGTTTGTACTTATAAAATATATTTTTGTTGGTGGCTGCCTAGAAGCCGGAAGTTTTGTAAGGATTCTTTGTACAGGCTGAAATAATTTATAGGACAGTAGGGCTCAGCTGACCTTTGAAATGTCTTTTTTTTACAGTTTATGTAGACAGAAAATATAGAAATTGCTTGTTTATTTAAATTACCAGTTTCACTGCACAGTTAGAAGCAGAAGGTAGCACTTCTGTATGGGTCATTCAAATATCATTTCCTTAGATTCTTAAAAAAAAATCCCAAACTGCTTGATATATGAGTTACATACAGACAAAACCAACTCATTTTTTTAAAAAATAGATTTATTTTTTTAAAAAATAAATTAAGGGGGGGGTTGTGTATAGCTACAATAAATGTGTTACTAATATGCTCAATATATATATTTTTTTTTATATACACCTATATCTATTACAAATGGAGCAGACCCATTCCTGGCATAAGACCATGAGCTGTTCAAAATAAGATAATACCTATGAACCAGCCTCCAAACAACTGGGAAGCCACGTATTGGGACCACAGTAGATACCTTTCATATCTGTTCCTTTTACGAAGTTCTTCACATAATAACAGAGATTTAAGCCATTTTAGGAGTCGTTAATGTAAAATGTACATACAGCTACAGTTATGAAATCTCACTGGCCAACTGATTAAAATAATTAGCTAATACATGCCACTAAATTTGGCATAGCACCAAGCACCTAATGAATTATATAATTTTATATAAAATGTATGTGTATCTATATCTCTATAAACATTGAGGGTTCATAAGAGGAAAAAGTGTCAATCCTGAATGTTTTATTAACTGAAAGTTATAAAAATATTTC
The DNA here is from genome assembly GCF_000690775.1 of Eurypyga helias. Classification (NCBI taxonomy): domain Eukaryota; kingdom Metazoa; phylum Chordata; class Aves; order Eurypygiformes; family Eurypygidae; genus Eurypyga; species Eurypyga helias. Next base: position 3,428 of record NW_010262466.1, read on the forward strand.
AGAGTTAATCAAAATTATCTTTTTTCCAGCTTACAGCACACTCTGCACCTATGTTTGCATGTGCGTGAATACAATAATCTTACATTTCAAAGTCAAACAACAGTGTATTGTCTTCTTAAAAAAATACATCATTTCTCTTGGCAAAATCATGTGCTTGAACAAACTGCATTTTCTGAAGAAAATAATTTCAGAAAAAAAAAAATCCCCACCCTCTCACAGAATTTTGTCAATTTGACCATCAGAAAATTTGGCTCAGAGTTAACCCATATAACTCATTTTGTTGATGCTCACAATGAAAACATTGTACCAAAATATTTGTTGAGAAGTATCGACAGCAATACCATGTTTAGTATAAACTGAATCAATTTAACTGTAAGAGCCTGCTTGTAGCACAGGCATTTTTGTCTGTACTACCAGGGGAACGTTTTATTCGTACCTAGCTTCACTTACACCTGTTTTTAATCACAAACAGTTAAAGATGGTGTTTAATGCCCTAACTAATAACTTCAGATGTCTCCCAGGAAATAGCATCACTAGCACTTTCTGCTGCAAAACACACAGGAAAAACATAAACATGGTGGAAAGAAGATAAATTACAACAAAGTATGTAGTTTAATCTTATTGACAAAGACAGAAAGAAATAGAGTAATGATGACTTCATTTGCCATTCCTAAACTGAACTGCTGCAAATTTTCTCTTCTCCTATCTCCAACCCATTGCTTACATTCCCACTTATAAAGACATTTAACAGCCAATGATTAATAAGTTCAATGGATCTGAAAAGCAAGTTATGCGTGTACATACAGTAGTATGAACTATATTAGTTCAGTGTGATACAGTGCTGTAAAACTTGAAGATAAGAACATTCCAATTCTTTCTTTTTTTCTGCTGTGGAATTAAAGTACAATGTTTGGTGGGGTTTTTTGGGAGTTTTTTTGGGTTGTTTTTTTTTTTTCCCCAAAGTGTATGCCCACACTTGTGGGTTTGAAACTCTGCAGGATACTTTTGTCCAGAAAAGCAGCCAATGAAATTAGTTATCTCATACTACCATGGGCCCATATAATACCTCTGAGTTTGTTTTGAGTTTCCTGCTGTTAAGCAATGGCCTTGATTTACATTTATCCATTCTTGTGGAGACTCCTAAGAAGAGAAAAGAGGGCTAATATTTTTACTTTCATCCAGAGTTTTTGCTTTTTTTTATCCTTTCCTGCAACAAAGAAGCAGATTGTCCAATCTGATATATTTCCTAAGAAAACCTCTTGCATTTCGGCTCTCTGATTCGTCCCCTGTCCCCAAGCAAAGCAGAATTATCTCTAAACACACCTATGGGATATATTTAATCATTATTTTCCTATTATACAGCAACAGTGTGGTATGAGCACAGTGAGGCTACATGGTGATTGGGAACAAATGCAGCTCTGACTTCAGTTCATTCCCTGTCTTATTGCAAAGGCACCTTGAAGTTCAGCATTTTCTAATGTCTATAGAAAGCTTCACTCTGTAACCTTGTTAGCATTCTTTTAAGGTAAGTTTTTGTATAGGCTTTATAATGCAATATATTAGAAGCTAAGAGGTTTCAAAAAACCAGAACAACCTAAAAACTTTTATGACAGAAGGGGAAAAAAACACTTTCCTGAAATTTTTATCCAGTAATCTCATCTGGCTTCCGCTGCAGTTAATGACAGTTTTGCCGATCATGGTATGGCACGAATACAATTTAAAATCCCTTATGTTACATTATGTAGCACACTATAGCTATTAGGCTAGAATTATGTTTAATAAGGGATGTGCTCAACAACTAAGACATAGCAACAATTAATTGTGCAATGTAATTCTGCCTTCTCGTAATGTATGTTATGGTACAGGGTTGGGGTTGGGTTTTTGGTGTTTTTTTGGTGTTTTTTTTTTTTTTAATATATAGGAGCATGTTTCCCTTAGACTATAGAATGAACAGAGCTAGGTAAATTTAATTCAGCCAGGTAAGATATCACTAAGTTGTACAATGCACTGTATTACCAGAGCACCTAGCGTTTTTGAGTGTATTTATTCTCACCCTATGACAGGAAAATGGAAACATCCTCTTCTTCCTATCCTACAGAAAAGGAACTGAGGCACAGAAGGCTAATTTCTTTGTCTAAAATCTTAGGTACATTATCTGTAGTTAGCTAGGGAACTGAACCTACACCCCCCAAGACATAGCCTGTTACCCTGCCTGTAGAAAACACTTTGTCTTGGTTTATCATATTTGGTATAAATGCACGTTAGGTGTTATATAATAAAAATTATTGTTTCCAGTCAGAAAAAGAAGCAAGTGTAAAACCTTCTTTTCTTTGCTCCCAGGGGACAATACTTTCAACAAAAGGATATTCCAAGCTGAAGGGTGATTACAATTCTCTGTGTGTCCCACCTAGAGTATATAGCACACAGCAGAAAGATGCTGACACGGGGCGTCCAAAAGGTCTGTAGATTATTGCAGGATTCTGACATGTTGCCAAAACTAAATGTATCACACAAGCCAAAGACAAGAAATGGTATTTTCAATAATTTATAATTTATGCAATCTAAATGTTTTTTTCATAAAGCTAACAAAAGAGATACCAGGATTATCCTCCTGCCAAATGTCAAAGGCCTGTTGCTAACCATGGAGGCACAAAACACTCAATAAAAGATCACAAGAATTCTTTAATTTGAAAGAATTCAGTAATCTTTGTATGGAAGCTGTAGTTACTTCTTCTCCTATAATTATATGTTGCACACATACCCAGACATTATTTTTTCCGAAGCCCAAGATGACTGACTCACAGCAAACCTGGAGTGCTGTACTTCCCTACGGCCCATTACGTATACATGAATTTCAGGTTGGCTGGCTGTATTATCGTGGGAAAGTAAATTGCAATGCTGAAGCAACTGTACAAGTTTGTGCATTGAAGCTTCCTTGCTCATAAGAGTGCAACAGTCGGAGCCGGGGAAAAGAAAAGGATTAAAGCCAGGATTAAAGTCTAATTTGAGGCCATCCAACACCGCAGTTCTACTCTAAATAACAGATCTGAGATTGTAGATGTTCAGCGAGGTATTTTCTTGTTCCAGGTTTCTGTCACAATGTCTGGGGCAGCAACTGGCTGTCACACAAAGACAAAATTATTGGAGGAAATGCTTGAACTCAAAGATCAAACAGCAAAGGAGGCGGCTGCAGAGGCCAGAGGAGCTTGTAGGTGATCTGATCTCTCTTGTTCTAGCTGTCTTGGCAGTTCACTGTAGAACTGAAAGACCAAACCAGCCAGAGGTGTTGGGTTTCAATTGTTCTGTGGGTTGGTTTTGTTTGTTTGTTTGTTTTTCCAGAAGGAACTATGTTCACGTGATTAATCCAAGGAGGTACAATCTGCATCTTATTTTGCCAACAACACTGCATAATAAGAGAGACCTATCTTTAAACAGTCATACACTATAGAAAATACATGTTGGAAAGGAAGGGTCCTATGCCCCTAAGACCCTACGCCCCTGAAGACAGGCATCTTTACCCCAACAGAAGATCGTATGATTAGGAAGAAGTTCAAGCCAAGGTCTGGAAATACCTGATGTTAGCAAACAGGTTCCTTCACTGCTTCTCACGGCCCCATTTTTTAATCTTACGTCTCTGAGCTGGTTATACCAGCAGAGGCAAAACCACAGCTTTCCACACAGATAACATATATATGATACTGCTGTTGAAAAGAGAGCAGTAAGCAGTTATACAGTCCCATCAGAAGTCAACATAGTACAGTTCAATGTAGAATAACTTCCATATCTTAAGGAGCAGAAGTTTTAGTTCCCTATTTTTCAGTTCTAAAGCCAGTTGCTTTTTTTTGTTATACCTTTTAAGCATCAAAGATTCCCACAAAAATGTATGGAACTTGGTAACAATTTGGATGGTTATGAAAGAACAGGGCTCAAACAAAAGCCACCATCCTCTGCAGTCTGTTAAAGAGAAACTTTTCCCATTACTCACTACTTTCATCCACCCATCATTCTGGGCGAGGAGGGATAAATATAGCTCAGCTGGCATTAATTCTGCATCACCTGGAGACATCACTAGGAAAAGAACATGCACACACATGATGCAAGAGGGAAGAGCTGAAAGCTGAGTGCTACAGAGGTACAGTCTCCACAAGCAGTATATTGTCAGTTAATATATAGAGATATATATAAACCTGACAACTACAAGAAACAGCTTTTGCACTTCTTGAAAATGAAATAAAATGCATGGGAAATCAAGGTGGTTGAGCTAAATTTGACTCTTCTTGAATCCTCTTCCCAGCCACTTGAATGTTTTCTCTTCCACTCTCCTTGCATGCAAACGTGCTAACTTAGAAATCCTTCAAATCCAATAGCATACATAATCTCCTTTCCTAGGAAAGATGAAGCAGAAAGAGTGCCTAATTGTAGACTGTGGATTGTATAGTACCTGCTGGTCCTCCAAGACATTTTTGTCCTAAGTTCTCTGGTCCTGCATCCAGCACAATTCACTCATACAACATTCAGTTCTTCAAGAACTAGAAAACCATGTGTATGCTAGAAGAAGAAAAAAGTAGCCCAGTGCAGCTGATAGGTATTTTCTTCAGGAACCATTCTTTAACAAGAAAATGGCATTACTGTGAACAGGAAATACAGAAAAAAATTCCAAATTGAGGGTCAAGTGGTCCTGTGATACTAGGATTAGATTCATTACAACTTTCCAAATACCATCCCACTCCTTTCCAAAAACCTGTTCATCTAGACCCTTCCCACTGTCCAAGTGGGAAAGTGAAAAGAAGGAAAGAAGCTGAGCCAATGTAATGTTTCATTCATTGAGAACAGAATGTTGCTCTATAAGCTGTATGTTATGTTTTAGTCTCCAAGACATCTGTCCAAATAACAAAAAAAAATATTTTGATAAGCCTTCTTTTGGTGAGAAACACAAAAAGAAATAGACTAAAAATGAAGACACTTCCTGTTTATATTGCAGAGGTTATTAGAGACAGTCCAATGCTAAACTTAAGGAAATTCATATCTTAATTTTGGAATTCAGCTTGGACCCCATACATATAAAAGTATTTGAATGTGTGCTGATCTTTGGCCATCATACTGTGGATCTCTTCCACAGTCACAAAAGTTCAGAGCTTCAGATTAATAACTGCTGCTCTCAAGTAAAGATGAAGATGGACTGAAAACAACATAAATTGCCAAAAATTTCAAATGTATTGCAAAATTTCAGACACTCCTGGATTTCTGAGAATACTTAGAAGGGACCTGTATACACCAAGTGAGCTGAATCAGCAGGACACAGCTGCTCCATCTTAATTCATCTAATAATTCCAGACTGAAGGTACAAGCAGTGGTGTTCAGCTCTTTGGTCACACAATTTTCGCAGAGGATAGGAAACTTTTAAAGAATGCCAGTCTGTGTTAATAAACAAAAAGTGCAGTAACCACAAGCCATCCTGAGTTGTGTCTAGATAGTGCAATGCAGAAAAAAATATAAATACCTCATAACACATCAGCAGCATTCCCACAGCATAGACAAAGGCTCCTATCACACAGGATTTGCATATACAAGCAAAAATTTGTGCTTAGATTTAGGCTTTTCATTAATGGATATTTGGCACATTATTACTAGGAGTTTTGAAGCCTTTATTTCCAATCAAGTTTTTAAAATATTTTGTCTTGAGAACATAGGTTCTTTCGTTTTCAAAGAAAATCACTTTTTACAATGTCTGGAAAAGGTGTCCCTGCCCATGGCAGGGGGGTTGGAACTAGATGATCTTTAAGGTCCCTTCCAACCCAAACCATTCTATGATAAATAAGCCAGAAATATGCTCTGCAGTACCAGAGCCAGAAGAGCATCTTGGTGCTCCCATGAATATATGAATGTGGACACTTAGTCTACTTGAGCCTGATCTTTCTAGTCCAACCATCTTCAGAGCAAGGTTTGAAGTTTCAGCTCTCAGTTAAACCATGACATAGGCTTTAAAAAAAAAAAAAAAAAGAGGGCAAGGTGATCTGTTGATAACTCCCTAACTGTAGTACATTTGAAGCATTTTCTACTGGCTCCATATAGAGCTAATATACCTAGCTGCTTAGATACCTTAGCAACATGCACTAAGCTAGCACCAGCATACAGGAGTGGAAAATCAGAACACCTTTGTGTGTTGATCTTTCTGCCATAAGGTGATAGAAGGTAACAAGAGAGGGATTTAGCAGGCTACTATGAATCGAGCCTATACACTTGAAATTAGTGTCTAATTCAGTTTCTTGATTCTCTAAACCATGACACCAGTTTTACCTCACTGTAACTTACCAACACCACACTGCATTATTATTATTATTATAAACCTCTTACCAATGAAATATCAATATAATGCTCTATGTTTAGATCATTTGGCCTCAGCTTTTCAATTCCCTTACATTTTATAAGCCTAATTTCTATCTCATAGTTAACAGTGGAATTTATGAAACCAGAAGTCACTGTTGTGAAAACAGTATGATTAAACCTCTGTGAAAGGGAAGAATAAGGCCATTCTTTCTAAAAATAATTTTTATTTTCCTCATATGGCAGTTACAAATAAACTTGCTTACTGAGACTATACCACAGCTGATTCTGAATTGTAGCTAAACAACCCCAAGTTCATGTTTGTAATAAAGTAAATAAATACAGATGGGAAAAACTCACTCCTTAGGAACCACAGGCATTTCAAGAAGTAAATTTTAAAAGACTTATTTTTAAAATTTTACATGAACGGATAATACTTAGTTATTATGTAGTTTGCTTTTTAAAAGATCAGTGTTACTTAATTGTTTCTGAAAAGTTCTTACTGCCCAGAAGAAGGTACTGTCTTGTCTCTCTCATGTCATGGCTCTCCCTGCAGATCTCAGTTCCTTTTCTGGGCATTCTCTGTTTCTTTTCCCTTTCTTTTACATTTGAAAATACCTTTAAGATCATCGAGTCCAACTGTTAACACTGCCAATACCACCAATAAAAGACATCCTTAAGCACATTATCCACATGTTTCTTAAATGCCTCCAGGAATGGTGACTCCACCACCTCCCTGGGCAGCCCCTTCCAATGCCTGACAACCCTTTCAGTGAAGAAATTTTTCCTAATATCCAGTCTAAACCTCCACTGGAGCACCTTTAGCCCATTTCCTCTTATCCAATCACTTCTCACTTGGGAGAAGAGACCAACCCCACCTCTCTGTAACCTCCTTTCAGGTAGTTGCAGGGAGTGGTAAGGTCTCCCCTGAGCCTCCTCTTCTCCAGGCTGAACAACCCCAGTTCCCCCAGCTGCTCCTCACAGGACTTGTGCTCCAGACCCTTCAACAGCTTCGTTGCCCTTCTCTGGACACGCTCCAGCACCTCCTTCTTGTAGTGAGGGGCCCAAAACTGAACACAATATTCAAGGGGCAGACTCACTAGTGCCCACTACAGGGAAACAATCACTTTCCCTAGACCTGCTGACCACACTGTTCCTGATGCAGGCCAGGATGCCATTGGCCTTCTTGCCCACCTGGGCACACTGCTGGCTCATATTCAGCCGGCTGTTGACCAACACCCTCAGGTCCTTTTCCAGCTTTCCAGCCACTCATCCCCAAGCCTGCAGCATCCATGGAGTTGTTGTGACCCAAATGCAGGACCCAGCACCTGGCCTTGTTGAACCTCATACAGTTGGCCCATTGATCCAGTCTGTCCAGATCCATTTCACCAGCTTTATTCTATGCAAAGCGTAAAAAAAGATGAAGACCGTCATCATAATGGTCATTGACCCACCCTACAGTATTTAATAAAGGAAGTAATCTCCCAGTTCATGTTATCTTAGGATCTGCTACGCTCTGCCCTCAAGAACTGAGCTAAGCCTTGAGCATTTCTGATTGGATTAATGACAAAATGCAGCCTGGGACAAGTGATTTTGACACTACTGGAAACTCCAGGTCAAAGTCAGCAGTGTCAATTATTTGTTGAATGTAAATTTGATCAGAAAATGCACAAACTATTGTAAGTAATGAGATCGTGTAACCCTTGTTAATTTGGTTTCCATTGCACATGCTAAAGTAGGTGATTTATACAAACACAGGAAAGACAGAAAAATAGAGAAGTGTGAAGAGCAACTTAAAACAAAAGTACAAGGGAACAAGGATTGCTCTTCCTTGTTTGGCTACTCAGGGTAAAAATGATTCACTGCTCTGGTTCATTTGAGTTAATGGGAACAGCATCTCAAAGTTGTTAGTACTGATGCTTCTCACATCTTCAGTATTCTTGTTTATTCCCAATTGCTTTTAATATAGCATAGCATAAGCATCTTCATTACACATGTGGTTTGAAATGTTGGGAAATGAGACTTTCCCATAACCTTTTGCATCCTTGACTAGGAGCCTTACTAGCATGATATCATTTTGTTCAGGTCCCACAGATGACACACCTTGGTTTTCATATCACCATTACTCCCATCCATAAGACTCTTACTGTTCCTTCCTTCTTGTCTCAAGTCTAAGTGACATGTCAGCATCTGCTATGCAGCCTACCTCTGCATTTTGAGTTTGGTAAAGTGCATCAAATATCAAAGTTAAGTAGAAGTGATAAGACTAAATCCTGCAGCTGATGTGGGAGTGCCAAGAGAGCAGATGCCTCTTTTTCTCCGCTTCTTTCTTCTTATAAAGCACAGAGGAAGAATGGTTTTCTGGGACTCCTTGCAGTTATGACTCTTTTGCTCAAGTTGAGCTGGAGGTTCTGTGTTGGATAGATGAGCTCAGACTGCTCAAAATACATCACCCTTTGGAAGTGTGATGACCAGGATTATGTCTGGAGCACTACTGGAACAGGAACCAGGCAAAGAGGGAATCTTGAGTGGCTCTAGCTTTATAACATGTTCGAAGCTTACTACCACTGGAAGTTCAGCATTAGCCACATGAATGGAAAAGGAATCATGAAAACACAGTTGAATTTGAGGAGCAAACACCCCAGGGCTATGTGAGTGAGAAGGCAGAGTATAAGCTGAGTGCCAACTATGACATCAAATTATCTGTGTTCATTGGAACAGATCTGAATTTCAGCACAGTAGGAGGGCTGCAAAACAATTCATCTTATTTCTATTTATAGCATCCACATTGATCAGAGAGCAGAAAGAGATTCGTGGTATACAGAAAATAGACTGTATGCCTTTGGCAATTCATACTTCAATTTATATTTGGCAATATGAAACTTTCCATGTTTAGGTTTCTTGCTGGAATCCCTGTCAGATGAGTAAAGCTACTATCAGCTTGTGTTGGTTTTAGTCAGGACAGAGTTAATTTTCTTCACAGTAACTAGTATGAGGCTGTGTTTTGGCTTTGCGCTGAGAAGAGTACTGATAACACTGGTGTTTTTTAGTTGTTGCTAAGGAGCATTTCTACCAATTCAAGGACTTCTTCAGTTTCTGATACTACACCTGTGTTCCCAACTTTTTTGCTACAAGAATCTGGGAGGGGACATAGTCCAGACAGCTAACCCAAACTGACCAGGGGCATATTTCATTCCATAAAACTTCACGCTTAGTATATAAACTAGAGGTGTGCTGGGAGAACATGTTGGTTGGTTGGCTTTCTCAGTCACTCTCTTCTTGCCTGTGGGACTTGCTCTGACGACTCTGCTGCGACCTCTCTTGGGCTCTGACTCTTGCTACTTGGGACCTGGCTGGGTATACGTTGGCAGGTGGTGATCAACTGTATCATTACTTTTATTTCCCATTATTTTTCATTACATAGTAGTAGTAGTAGTATTTTACATATTATTAGTAGCAATATTAGTATTACTAGTATCATTGTTATTATTAGTATCACTATTTTATTCATTTATATTCATTTATTAAATTGTTCTTATGTCAGCCCATGAGTTTCCTTGTCTTTTCCTCCGATTCTCCTCCTCCACTGGAAGGCAAGGGGGAGGTGAGTGAGTGGCTATGTGGTACTTTGGACAAAACCAAGACACAGCTGATGGTGTTGGGTAACATATATGACTAATTAGGAACAAACTATTTCAGTTCTAGCTGAGAGATGTCCACATTACAAAGTCAGCACAGAAACAGATACCAGAGTTGGCATATTTGCAAAAAAATGCAGTGATTGAAAGGACATAAAGAATAAAACATTGTCAAACTCACCCAGCATTTGTCTCCAGATCAGAAATGAAATAGCATGGGTCGCACCATGATGGTGTAAGGTCTTCAGTTTCAAGGTTGACAGTGTAGCATATCTCAATACCATTAACTTGCCAAGCCAAAAAACACCACAGGGTTCTGGTTTGGGATTTCTTTATAGTAATGGTTACACCAGTGTATCTGAGTGACGGAACAGTTGACATGATTATGCAGTGGGTTAGACTACTGTGCTGCATGTGGGTCACTTACTGAAAAAGTGTACCTTGTTAAGACAAGGCTGGGTGAATTCTGTAATAAAAAGTGAAGGCTAAAAGAGATCTAGTCACAGATCTGTTTTTAAAATTCAGTCACAGCAATATTACAAAAGACTTCATACCAAGCCAAAGAAAAAAGGTTCAGGAAGTTTAAACTATTCATAAAACTTTTGAAAATTAATTGTTTCCCTCTCTGAGGGGGAAAAAAAAAACCAACAAGCTTTGTTTATTTTTGGTGGAGTAACTCAATCTATGTGACAGAACCCAGCAAAAAGGAAGCTGTCATAACAAATATCATCATGTATCAGGACTACAGGACAGAGGAATAAAACACAGCTTTGCAAATTGAGCTCTTAGAGAACTGGCAGTAACCAACAAAAACTACTTTATTCTCAGCTCAAAACTCTTGAGAAATATGCACAGTTAATTCTCATGCTTAAGGGATAGAAATATCCAGATTAGCCAGCCAAGTTTCTAGCATTTTTTCCCAGTTTGTCAGCTGTCTTAGACTTCCCTACTAAAACAAGAAGAAAGAAACATCCATTAGGCTATACTTTAGAAGGAGGTTCTGTTTGTATATAGTTTCCAAAGCACTACTAACCAGTAAGTAAGAAAATCTGTACAATGTACAGCCTGAGAAGCATGTGTTGAAGAGGAGGTTCTGCAGTAGCAGTCATGGATGGCTATAAGCAGTGTCTATTGGCTTCTTTAACCTTACGTCAATTCATTAACCTCCTATTAAAACATTTGTTGATAATTTACTAAGCTTTTTAGGAACTAAAACTTAATTTTCTTCTCTTGAGAGCATGCACTCTGGTTCACATACTACTGGTGATACACAGCCAGGAAAGGTTTCACCTAGCCTTCTGTCTCTCTGGTACCTCAGACATGGCACTGAAGCCATGTGATCTCAAAACAGAGCTTCACATGCCCTTCAGATACAGCAGCTTGGATGCACCAAATGGAGACTCTTGTGGAAAATCCTGATCACCTTGGACCTAATGGCTAACTTGGATACTTTTCTCCTCTTTCTTTGATCTTACAATTAGTACAACTCTGTCTTCAAAAAAAATGGGTTGAAAAAAACATTAAACTCTCCATGAAGTGAAGAAAAACACACTCTGGTGAAATAATCTCAAAGATGCAGCAGCATGGAGAGTATTTCTGCTTAGGATATCTAAAGGATATCTTAGGATATCTAAAGGATAACTTAGCATATGTAAAGGATAGCAAGATATTGAATTCAGTTCTTCCCTATTGTTAATTTTTCATTACAAAAAAATGTGTATGTTAATGAAGCTACAGAACTGTCCGCAATGTCAAAAACAGAAAGGAGTTCTAATTATAAGATAACCACAGGTCTGAATATCTTTAGTTACCTGAAAAGTTGGAGGGTGTCTGTTTTATAGTACTAATTAAAAATTATTCTGTTTAAGCAGAAAAGCAAAGACCAAAACATTCATCAACAACTGGACAGGTAAGTGAGCAAAAAAACTTGACAAGTCCACTGAAAGATAGTAGAGATTCTATTTTAAGCTTAATAACTGCTTACACTAATATATATATTCAACATATGGGCCCTGACATATTGGAAATAATATTTTCAAAGTTTTATCTACAAGGAAATTTTATTAACATTCATCTTCTCTTTCTAGTGAATGGAAATGCATGTTTATTCCCATCTACTTTTACTTTTTCACACTGCAATCACTGTACACTATTACAATTTGTCTTTCAGTGGAAAGATTATAAGTAAATGTGTTTGTAAAAATTGTTCATAATGATCAGTTATTAATGTTATTTATACTGGTTATTTTAAAGAAAGTCATACCTAACATTTCAAAAGTGTCATTCACCTGCAAATTTCATGACATTTTACACATATTAATCAATTAAGCCCTACTATACCCATCTCAATTAGGCATTAATATCCCAATTTTACAGTTAGTTACACTGCGGATAGCTTGAAAGGTTAGCTGTCTTGCTAATATCACTCAGGAACGGGGATAAAACCCAAGAATGACAATTGCTTCTCTGTGTGTAATGACAAATGAAAAGCCTTTTCCCTCTTGTAGAATGGAAAATATAAAAATAAAAGGAAAAACTAACTGACAAAATTTTGGGGTCTTACAGAACTTCTATCTTTTCTTGTCACACAAACTATGACTTTACAAACTTCCTGGAGAGAGGTGAATATGTATGATCAGGAGATTTCTACAAGAGGTTCACAAGCTGTGGTCCTGTTGACCAAAGAAAAAACAGTGGCACAGATGTCCAGTCCACGCTAACTTTGCCTGTCCCCAACTCCAAAGGAGACTGAACATTTTGAATTCAGCTTTGTAACACTTAAAGGGTCTTTTTCAGCTGGCTTCCTTAGAGCAGGTCCAGACCACTTTATGCTTGTTTGAAAAGTAAAGCTGAAGGTATCCAATTAACATAACCATACAGCATCACATCACATTATTTCTATCAAACCTGCCAGTCTAATGCCACTAGAAAATAATTTTACTTCAATTTTCTATCCTGATTTTAATATGCAGAATAGAGAAAGGTCATCCTGTTTATCCCGTTTCTGAGGTACTGCAGTCTGTCACTAATTATAAAATGGTAAACCAACCCTAAATGCAACTCATAATATTAACCATAACTGCATAATTTTTCTGCATGCTTTCAGTACTAATAATCTAGAATTCAAAATTTACCCATTTTAGAAGTGCATTCTTCATATTACCTTAAATTATAATCCTTTATTGCTTTTTGTCTTGTAACTTGATACAGAAACCACTACAGGTTTCTCATTTTACATCAAACTTCTGTATGTTCTGCGTGGGTGAAAACAGGCTACTTTGCTATATTGTTCTATCTTGGTGTTATATTACCACTCCTCTCAGAGGGGTCAGTGACAAATTATGGTCTCTTGGCATTCACTCTGTTGCAAATTTTGCGCCAAATGAGACAGGGATCATACAGAGGTGATACCGTTCGATCTTTATGTTCCATCGTCATGAAGACCATCATCATATCCATGAACTAAACAACAGAACCAAGATGGTAAAGACAACCTCCATTCTGACACTTACTTTTTTTCCATGCCTGACCTAGCATGCTTAATGTTCTTTTAATTTAGAGTCACTACCATTGTCATTGAGGTTCTGAGCCAGATACTTAGAGTACATCTATAATGACACTGTATAACGGAGAAAACCCTAGCTCCAAGACCTATTTAGGTAGATGGGCTGATCTCCAACCTGGCACCACGACTGCCAATTACCAGGTCCAGCCACAGGCTGTTCTAGTAATCTGCATATATCGTAATCACTTAATCAATGCTGTGTGTCTAACACAACCTCTCAGGTACGCTCTGTAAAGGCAATCTGACCCAATGTATCAATTAATTAATTAGTGACAGCTCCCAGTGTTCCAGAAACCTGTCAGAGGACACCCAGAGGATGGCTATAATGCTGCCATGCCCCGCAGCCCCAGCTCCTTCAAGAGGGAAAATCAGCACGGCATAAAGGGAGTCTGTAACATCAGTTTTCTACTGCATAGTCTGTATCAGCTAAAAGTTCCTAAGGTCATGCAGACTGTCATCCACCCAACACAATGTTCCTACCTTGCTCTTTTAATGGCATGAATAAGAAGATAAGCCAACCTATGGTCTTGCTGGCCTACGCTGATTACTACAGCAGCAGTGAAGAACATGTCCAGTTATATTCAGAAGCTTGAGAAAGATGAGTACCCTCTTTTCCTGAGTGAATTCCAGTTTCCAGGTGGGAAAATGTTGCTATCAGATTTGATACAGGTGAGGAAGGTGCTAGTGGGAACACAGATGTGAACAGCTGCATGCAGATGGTTGTCAGAGGTCAGGTTGTGAGCATAGTGTGCACTAGTGATGACACATGCACAATACTGCTGCTGAGACTGAGCGCCCGGCTCCTGGCTGCTAGTGAGCTAAGATGTGTCACTGTTGGTGTACAGGCATATACGGTAGCCAATACCATGCAAGCAATGAGCAAAGTCTGCAAAACTGTCTCTTAGAGAGGCCATTTTTTTTCTCATGACTATGTGTGATTTGGACTCAAGGGATTCTAGAAGCATTTTCTGGCCTTTGAGCACGAAGTTTCTGCAATGGGCACCTCCTGCTTGGTTACCCACTGCCATATAGCATACATTCTCTACAAACTGCCCATGTCCTCCTTCCCTCCCCAACTTCAAACAGGAATAATAGAATTACCCAAGCTGGTCTCTTGTCTTGTCCTGGAATTTATGTCCCACTGCTACCCTTGAGACAGACAGAAAATGGCACCTTCTCCTTTTCTCCTAGGCTGTGGAGGCTCAGCTTCTACAGTCACCCAGACTAGCATAGAGATCAGGCCCTCAACTGAAAATTCAAGGAATCCAAATGGCTCTGCAGTGGTCTTCAGGTCAGAAATCCAGTGCAGCTCAGCATAACGTAGATACTTATGCAGAGCTACCCAAGTGGTCTATCAACATCCTTATCTCTTAAGTAGGCAGGTTTCAGGATTTCTTCTTCCAGTTCCTTGTCTCTGTGGTCAGAACCAGCCACACTGAGGTGCGACCAAGTCCCCTCTTTATGTGTGCCACTGAGAAACTTTTCCTCAGCATAGGTCTGGGCTACCTCCAGCAGTCCTCATCTCCTCAGGTCTCATTTCTGACCTATGTGCCCTTACAACATCATAGTTTTGTTTATTTGTTGGTTAAAAGTAAGTCAGAAGGCTAAAAAATTAAAGGCTGCCTTGCAGTCAGACAGATTTCTATAACCTGGTATGAGACATAAAATGTGTGGTGTGTGTCTGATGGCACTCAGGGGGCACATGAATCTCCAAGGCCTTCTGGACAAAAATGATATACCTCACATAGGTAAAGGACATACTGTCTACACTGTCCCAGTGCAGCAGCCAGTGAAGTGCACTGCCTGATAAATCGGCCCTAAACTTCCTCTTAGCAGGAAGGAAATTATTTGTTCCAGGGGGAAGCCTAAAAGTGAAGTGTACACAACTGAGACCCCAAAGCCTGAGAGCATCTTAAACTGGCAGGGTAGGTACAGCCTTTGATAGGCTTGGCACACCTCAAAGTCACATGGAGGAAAGCTTTTTACCAGCCCTCAGCAACACAGTTCACCCTCCACCAGAGCAGTCACATCAGGTTCAGTAGCCCACAGTGTGCCTGAGCTGTGTTCTCTTCTTCATTTGAAATATTTTTTCTCTCCATAAATCTCTGCCATTTAAGCATTTCCCACTGTTAGGGGAACCCCAATTATCATTAAGGTTCCTCTCCAACTCCTTGGTACCCCACAAGTCATACATAGGGGAGAAAGGAGGGGTCCTTTGCTTTGCAACTGAGAAAAATTGTGAACTGTTTTACTGTTTGCTTTGAAGCAAGTGAAGAGCTAAACTGTTTTTATACACATTTCTATAATGCAAGACATTTTCAGTGTTTCAGGTATAATAAAAGCACTCAAGTTAGTTCACCAATTTGCATAAGTAAAGTCATTTAAGATATGCTAAAAAGATATTATGACCAAAATGTTATTATTAGAAACCAACACCCTGAAAACACCAACTACTGAAAAATGTTTTTGCTTACTTTTATAAATTACATAAATGTTGTTCCTCATCCATTACTGACAATAATACCTGAGTGACATGCATTATGCATTAAATATTTTTATAATAATTCGGAACTATTTGTATTAAACAGTGATAGCAAATATTCACTTAAGAGTTTTAAATGTTAAAGTTGATAGTATGCAGTACATATCAGAGTATCATAGATTAGATTATGGTGGATATCTTCAGGCAATTTTATTTTATATGGAATGGAAGGATGGAAGACTAAGCATTTTTAATCCAAAAAACCCTGCTCATGATTTGACCTGAACTGATAAAAGTTGAGAAGTTCATATCTGACCTTGTCACTTAAAGGTGAACTAAAAATCTTTAGCAGTAAAGGGCAAAGAATCAAGATGAGCCACACAGTATATGAACAAAGGTAAAAAATTCAAATAACTTTATATTTAGAAAATGAAACATAGAGCCAGTAGCCACTGACTACTGTATCAAAGTCTATATCAAAGATGTTACCACACTCTAGCTCTCAGGTAATCTGTGAGATGAATTAGTGAGCATCTCTGTCACACAAGTCCAGTCACGCAACTGGTATTTTTTCAGAATCAACAGAGAGGATATGAATGAACTGTTCTCTAATTATTCTGGCAAGGCAGAAGAGGACATTCTGCACTTCATTCTCTGGTGTCATCAGTTTGACGTCTTTATAACTGCTAAATTAATTTTTCTGTACTTCAGGAGTCTGTTTCAGTTCTTAATCTCATAAGGATGAAATTCACCCTGCCTTACAAGGTCTTAGAAAGTCCCCAGTGCAACAGATCCATTGATATTCTAGTGCTCACACTGAGGACAGGTAACTGGAGAAATCTGCAAGTGCTGCAGATCGGTTTGGTTGGGTTTCTTTTTTTCGTGGGACATTTCACAATATTCCACAAGAAAGCATACCTAGGCCTTCTGGGAAGACATAAGCACACTACCGATAAATATTTGGTCTATCCAGAAACATGAAGCCAAGACTGTGTAAAAAACCATCTTTAGCCCAACACTTCTCCAAGAGGTAATACTTTGTGTGTGTGTGTGTGTATACCACAAACATAAATATACCCTACCCAGCGCTGGGTATTTTGGCATCCCATGATTATTTACTGTTTGCTGTAAAAACGTTATTGCTTTCATTACTCCAGAATAAATATATAAATAGAACTACATTCCTGCCACAGGAAAGAAACATATTTCCTTTCAACGTTCTTCTCGGTTACACCAGGTTGCTCACCCAGAACTCAGCTGAACTAATCTTGTCCTTCACTACTGCAAGGAACAGGGATTTTCACGCTACCCAAGTCACAGAAATTTCAAATGTTGGCCAAAAAAATCAAGGTCAACTTATCTCCACATCCACAACTGGGTCCCATGGAAACTTTTTCTTATTGTCTTTATTACACAAATTATTTTAAGAGGCATATTGAAAGAAACAGGCAGTTCTGTCCAAGAACAGATTTTACCTCCACTGTAAAGAGCCTATTACAGAGCTACATTTTTTTATATAAGTGCTGTAATTAGAAATAAACCCTTTAAAAAAAATCCTTTCTACTCTACATAGTTTTCATACGAATAACAAAAAATGGAACCAGGTTCTTATTTTTTCTCCTTTGGCTTATTAATATTGTTTATTATTAACAAAACCAGATACAAATGGATACCAACAGTCCAGGCAAAGTGAAGCATCTCTTTTAACTGGGTTGGAACGTTTATTGTTTTCCTTACATGTTATAATTTGGGTCCAACCATTCCCCTTTCTTATTAACATACTTTGATACTAAATACCCATAATAAATATGAAGGCATCCTGCTTAAATTTGTTTTTCCCCATTGGGAACATGATAAAAGTGTGGGAATGAGACAATGGGTGATTACTGAACCAAAACAGATGCTTACCACAGTCCAATTCTGTTCATATAGAAGTAAATTAGAAAACTTTGCCTTTCAGTCCACAGAGAGAAGATGCAAGCCCTGATGAAAGTAGCCACAACACTATTATATTATCTCTGTCTTTGAGCTATTCAACCAAAGAATACCCTTACACAGTGTTAATAAATTACATTCCAGTAATGGTGGATTGCTAATTTATTTTACCCTTGTATATTAGTAACATTCAAACAAGACTCACGAAGTTATATAATAATACCATTTATACCTTTGTCATAGTAGCAGGGAGATTATTTTGATTTCAAGGTCACAGGTAAAAACACCATATTGCATAACTCTAAAGAAAACAAGAAGAACACTAACTTCAAATATTATAGAAACATGTGGCAAACACTAATCCAAAGAACCAAATAATGCATATGTTTTATCACATCATTTCATGAATTTGAAAATCAGTGGAGGAAAGAGAAACCTTGAAGCGTGTTTCTGGTGACTGAGTAATGCAAAACATAGAACTTTCAGCAGAACCAACGTATTTAATTCTGACAAGAGATCATGGCACTCTAAATGGGAATGAGATGATCCTCTTGATTTGACTATACTATTATACAGCCAGACACGCTGCATAATGTTGGAGCTTTTTTATAAGGAATGTGAGATTAAGTTCTTGTATTTTATGCCATGGTAACGCATTGAAGTGTTTACTATCTTATCCTTATTAAAACTCTTTGTAATTGCTAACTAAATACCAGGACCCTATTTTACAGATATAGAGACACACAATAAAATTGCATGCTATTAACGGTAAACCCAGAAATGCAACTTTTGCATTGCTAATTCTGTCTAGTCTCTGTTCTTCTGAGGCCAAATTCAGTAAGTTTACTTGAACAGACCACTTATTTACTGTAAGGACCTGTGACCTTGGCCAAGCCCCTGTTGCCTTTAATCTCTGTTCCTGACGCTAAAGGTAGTATATGTATCAGAGTTGGGAGTACCTGAATGAAGTTGGTCAGGAAAAACACTCTTCACGCTTGTATGCTTCCACCTACTTTGTCGTCCATTGAGGATATGAACTTTCTGTGAATGAAATAGAAAAAGAAGAAAGAAATCTGGTTTTATGGAAAGAAATGACATAAAGGTTAACACTCTGCTCAGTTAATGAAAAATAAAATTTACAATTAGATGAAGTAGAGTGTGTGCTTATTCTTATTCTTAGTCTGCTTTAAATCCTTTAACACTTCAGGGAACAGGCAGCCTTCGCAAGAAGACCGGTCTTAGTTCCCTTAAAAATGTATGTGCATTGAGAAAGGTAATTCTCACAGGGAAACTTTCACAATGCAAAATTTACTTTGTTGTTTTTGTTGTTGGTAATTTCTATACAACTCATATTCCAAACATTTGCTGTACAAAACAGCAAATATGCAAAAAACACACGAGAAAGTACACTGAATTTTAAAGAACAAGTTTTCATTGTTCAGCCATTCTTCAGGTACTGAGAGCAGCGACCAAGAAGAAATGCTGCTATGGACACTTGTTTGACTAGTGCCTTCTTTCTTTTTTTTAAACACAGGACAGTTTGTAAGCAGATTTTGTATCATCACTTCTTAAGCAACCCTCTTCCTTCTGACATCTTGTAGCATTTTAAACCTATCATGTGATACTTTTTTTTTCCTCTCAGCTCACCAGTAGCTCACTCTTTTTGTCTCACCAGGACACAGATTAGAAGTGGCTATGTGCATACTTTTCAGCTAAACTCGTATTTCCTAAAATTTGGCACATTTTCTTGCTCTCATTTTTTTCCTTTACCTCCAGGTAAGCCACATAGCACAACAGTGAGCAAAGAGGTGAGATTCCGGTTGAAATGATGTAATGCTGAAAATTAAATTTACACACAAGTGTTCAGTCTGGGTCATAGCTGGGTCACTCCTCTGAGTGGGAGGCAATCCGGCAAGGAGCACTGGATAATGCCTTCTCTACGCTGAGGCCCTTTTCATGAAATATAGCACAAAGCTCTACGTTGATATCTGAATCTAATCTGATTCAGTGAGTACAATTATTGGGATTGGGTTTGTGGTAGTAAGAGGTTATATTATTTTGTTACATGTTGTACTATGTCTCCTTTTCCTTTCAACCTACTAGCACCCAGAAATAAGCTTTCCAGCATCCAAACCCTTACACAGAGATGGTGGTTTAGATAAGGGCTGCCTGGCTGAGTCCTTTTGCAGAATACAGCATATAGCTTAGACTTGGAGGGGCAAACCTCTTTTCTTGTTTCTTGAACAAAGAAGGGAGTTGTCTTGGTTGCTTCTGCACAGTCACCTGTGGCCAAGGCTATTCTTTCCTAGCTGTATTTATCTACTGTGCTCATTTGCATCCAATTACAGCTATCACACACCCCTTCATAACACTGAGATGAGCTTTCTGTAGTGGCTTCCAAGTGGGTTGCATCTTGAGATGGTAAGAAGTGCCTGCATAACATCTCTGCCCACACACAAGTAACGAGGCCTCCACAGGAGGCACAGGCTCACCTAAGCAACTCAAGCCGGTGGGTCAGGCTTTGCAAAACACCTGTGAATCTTAAAGCCACAATCACATCAAGAGGTAAAACAACCTGTACCATTTCCTTCTGCTGTGCCAGTCCTTGGTCTCTTGCATATTGCATCCCCTATGATTTTGCACTCTACTTGCAAGGTTTCGCACTGCCACATGACAACTCTGCAGTCAGGCACAGGCTGACAACCACAGCACCAACAGAGCGCCTGTCAGGGCCATTTTGCATGAAGCACACGAAGCTCCTACCCAGCGAAGCCCTAATGTGTTGATTTACAGAGTCCTCTTGGCTGACATGGGAAAATGAGTCTGGTCATGGTTGATTTAACATTTTATGGGCAAAGAGTCAGCCTGCTATAGTAAGTTTGGACTACTGCAAACGTTTTACACATTTACACACAAGTCCATTGGAAAAAAAATATTCAAGATGCTAAGTGGTTTTGATGCTCACATCACTTGAGCTCTGTTGACAATAACGTAAGCTTCAACTGAAGCAGTACAAAGGTGTACATTACAGGGCAGACCCTCCGGCTCAGTCAGCGGCTGCCGGCCTGCGGGCACAGCCGCCCAAGGCA
>NW_010262467.1:0-19037 GCF_000690775.1 Eurypyga helias
ATATAAATACAATTATAATATTTTTAAAATACAACAGCTAGGCTTGCTTTTTCTGAATTTGATTTGTTTCAGGTTTTTTGTTTATTTTAAATATGTCTAAGTTAAACTCATTTTTTCTCCTTATTTTTAGTTAGTTATTTTTCTACAGTTTCCTCAAAAGTAGAAGAAATTGAGAGAGATTCTAGCTTGGCACAACATACACAAGTAACTTTACTCATGAGACTAATTCCACTATGCTCAACAGTGAACAAATAAATTGTAGAAGACCCATAATTTTTAGAGAACTGTCTCCTCATTAAAAATTCATTAGCAAAGTTGGGTGAACAATGAAGAGAAAAAAAAACAAGTGAGATCCTATCATAGTGGCTGAATTAAGTCCGCTGAAATAACTACTGAATCACTGCAAAAATCTTGGCTACACAGTATTACAGAAAATTTTCTTTAAAATACAAGATCTGCTAAACAGGTCTCAACTTAGTCTAAATGGGTAATATTACACACTATTCTTTAAAGGGCTGAGTTCACATGTTACCTTTTTCTTCCTCTTCTAAACACTATCATTAGTGATTCCTCCTTCAAATATAATGCTGGACCCTCATCACCTGTATTGCTCTTCCACCTTGTCACCCAGTGCAGATAAGGATGTATGCAGCTGAATAGCAAGTCACCTTCTCAGACTTCATTTGTTGCCTTGAACCTAGAAATCTACCCAGCGATCAGGACACTATCCATTTCGGGAATCAGGAGACTACTCACCTAGCCCATCAACAGCATACCCATCTTCCTGGCCAACTTCAGGAGTGACTCTCCTGCCTTTCAAAACTCTCCAGAGTAACATCACTTAGACTCATCTATCGTTTGATTTTATTTTGGCTCCCTACACACCCCCTCTCTAATCTGTTCCCTTTATCCCAATTCAAGACCTTCTGTCTATACAGAAAGCTCTTGCTCATTTCATCATTAAAGATCAGCTGGGTTTTGTTTGGTTTTTTAAATAAAAATGGACAGACATCATCTGTTCAGCCTTCTAAGCTCCCTAGTCAGATACATTTTGATGTTCTGAATAAACCTACAACTCAAACTGTTGACAAGTCAAACAACTACTTTACAAACACAGAACTGGAAGGTAAAGAATAGCAACATATTCACAACTCTAAGGTAAAACATTTTCAACTGACTCAAGGCAAGAAGAGTAACTCCTGCTGTTATTTTTACATAGCAAAATATTGTGATTAGCTTTAGCATAACAGAGAGAAAGAGATCTCTCAAATTTACTGATCAGGTATTTAACAGTTATTTAAAGTTATTTTAGTTTCCCATGTAAGGCTCAACCTGCTAAATGTGGTTGTTTTCCGCTATCTTAAAGAAAAAGAAAAGAACAAGTGAGGGAAGGCAACCTGCCCCTGGAGTCTCCTCCGGCAGCTCAACCCAAGTCCCTGAAGGTGAACCACAAAACTAGAGTCACACACATTCTCCGCCCACACTGACCAGGTTAAGAGGGTCACTCTGTACATAGGCTCAGGGAATTCTCTTCACACCCTCTGAAGGTGCAAATAACCAATTTCTCCTCCGCTGCTGAAGTTTCTGCTCCAGCTGACATGACGGATAGGTGGAAACTGCTATTACACACAGTTAACCGAACAGAGGTCCAGACTGAGACTTTTAGGAATTTAATTCCTGTGCAAGGGCATTGTTTATACCCTTCTGGGTTGGAAAAAAAAAAAAAAAAAAGAGACATCTTTCACAGCTACGCCAAACAACACAGTCCACCAGGAAGAGTTGGTCAGCTTAACAGAAAGAACTGCAAAAGTTCCCCCAATATTTTTCTCCTAATGTTCTTCATCATGCTGATTTGAATAGAGGATAAACTGTATTTATCATATGGAATAGGGAAGGGAGACTAAAACTAACCAATTTCAACACAAAATATCTATTTTTCTGCAATTATGCAATCTCGTAATTGATTTTCTTTCATCAGGCACTCATGGACAGCAGAGACTGAGGACTGTTTCTGGTCAGCCAGTACCCTGATTTGTGAGTATATAAAGCCATGCATTAAGGTAAGCCATGAAAATAGGAATTTTAGGTTCAAAACATGACTGAAAATAACTTGGAGTTCTGAGAATGAGAGAGATCAGAAAAGAATAAGGATTGTACACTTCCTTTATAGGCTTCCACAGCATACAGTAAATGCATCAAACTAAGAACAGGATAAAAAACCACAGTTTGACAACAGTGAAAGTACTGAGGACAAAAGTGCATCAAAGAGAAACTACTTAAACAATTTCCAGCAAGTTATGAGGACCAAATGCCAAATATTACACACTGTTAATATCACAAATATTGACAGAATATAAAATCTCAAACATTCTCCTTTGGTTTGAAATACCAGTGTTAATAGCAAAATATTTTCACCAGATCTCCTATGAATGCTTAAATTGCTTCATACAGCAATAAACCTTAATGAGGCCGAAGCTACCACACCAGCTGTACAACTACTGCTCTTTTATTTGCGCTACACCTGTCCATGACCAGAAGGAAAGAAGTATTCTGCACATGATGGCGCTGCATAAGAAACCTCTCGCTGTGCAGCGCTTGGTTAAGCACTAGAGGCTGCAAGCCAGTTTGGTTAGGTAACCAAAGAAGTTTTTAAGCAGATGGAGAGAACCTAGTGCTGAATTAAGCAATAATGACTCGAGGCCTAGGGCACTTCTTGGGGATTAGCAACTAGCTGAGAGGAGCTGATGGCCTGAGGCACAGCTGAAGGCCAATAACCCCCAAACATTTGTTAATACCTAGGAAGTGTCCAGCATTTCCATTATTAATGTTATTCATTGGAAAAAGAAAAGTATACTCAATAAAAATGAAGTATGCTTATAGAGATATTTCTAAAATATGTAGAATATGTCCAAACAACTTACCCAAATCAGAATATTTAAATTATTGAAGATTGCTGGATATCCACTGATAAGAATCATTCTCCAACTGCAATTTTGTATCACGCTTTAATTAGTTGAACCAAGAAGTAAAACACATAAAGCACAGTAGAAAGCCACATTATAACCAAATGTCTGAAGACCACTTGAGACAGCACAAACAAAAAAATAATTTGTGTATTTATTTTTAACTAACTTTATCCTGCCACATCTATTGGTCTCAAGTATTACCTGAAATGTAAAGAAACTGAATACTCCATCACCCTTATGCCTTTGAGTATTTTTTCCTTTGAGCCTCATCCAGTATTACCACTGAATAACAAACTCAAAACTTCACTGGGAATTGACAGCTCACATCTTCCAGAGCTATGTTTCTGAGTTCATTTAGTCAGTTCATTACAGACCAGTTTCAGAAGAGTCTGTGACTGTACCCATTCTAGAAGCTTCTTTGGTGGGTGTTAGCCTTGACTGACTGCCAGGCTCCCACCCGGCCACTGGCTCCCTCCAAGCAGGACAGGTGGGAGTGTGCTGGTTTCGGCTGGGAGTTAATACAGAAAGAAGAGAAATGAAGAAGATCATGGTCCAAGCTAAAGAGATTGTTTAACAATTACTGGCATGGGAAAAACACACTTGACTTGGGTAAATTAGTAATTACATTTTTATTTTAATTGGCAATAAATTGACTTGGGTAGTGGGAAAAAGACAAGCCTTTAAACAGCACCTTCCCTCCCCCCTTTCCTAGGTTTAACTTGACTCCAGACTCCTCTAACCACTCCAAGCGGCGCAGGGGCATGTGAAGCAGCAATATGGTATGTATGGTCGGTACATAGCATTTTCCCTCTGATGTTCTTCCCGACTCACTCTTTTCCTCTGCTCCACTGTGGGTTCTTCAAAGGCTGCAGTTCCTTCAGGAATATCCACCTGCTCTGACACAGGTGCTCCACAGGCTGCTGGTTTCTACCACAGAGCACCTTCTGTTCCTCCTCACCTTGGTCTTACCTTTGCTGTTTCCTTCACTATTCCTCACTCTCTGCTCCCTCCTCCTCCTTTCATCCAGCACTTTCTCCCTTTTCTTAAATGTTTTCACAGAGGTGTCACCAGGCTGACTGGCCCATCTGTGTCCTGTGGTGGGTTTACTGGAACCAGCCATGCCTGGCACAGGCAGCCCCTGGCCTCTTCTCACAGAGGCCACCGCTGCAGCTTCCCTGCTACCAAGAGCCTTGTCACCTGCACTCGGTACAGCTTCCTAATTCTTCTGGCCTAAAAGTATTCTTTCAAGTATGAAGGCATTTACTAAAATTTAGCCACAAAAATTAAAATTGCTGTGCAATTAGAAGTATTGTACTCTTAAATACAGAGGAAACTGCCCAATAGAAATTGAGCCATGAAAGTTGCTCAAATTTTAGTTTAACTTGCTGTTAAAACTTACAGCCAGAAAGGACATAGCTGATTACCAATAATCAATAATGAAAAATCAAGTTTATGAAGCTTCACATACACAGAACTGTGCATGTACCCAGAGTCTTGTTAGAGGCAATCAAGGCTTAACGACTTTTGCTTTATTTTCAATCTCTTCTGTGGTTTACAGATAGCTCCAAAGAATCTACAGATGTAAATTAACAAAATATCACAGTTCCTTTACTAAACCAACATGATTTAGTTGTAGAAATAAGAAAATCTTCAGAAAATGCACACATCTTTCATTCACCTACATTTCTTACCTACATATCTTTACGTTCTGCTCACAGAAGCCTTCAACTTGACTATCATTTAATGTTCAAATTCAACAGGGTGGGAGAAAGGAGGAGGAATGATACTGGAACAATGTAAAAAGGGGAAAAAAATTACAACTGACGTTTGACAGAAAAATTACCTGATTATCATATCTAAGAGACTGTGTTCCAACCAAAAATCTTATTGCATCCGTTTCTGCTGTCTGAGGTGTTAAAGCTCGTGCCTAGGGAAGAAAAAATCCATTAGAAAAGTTCAATTAATAAAATGAATTAATTTCAGCACAAGTATTGAGTCTTATGTAAGAATTATAATTCTAAGCATTACATTCTTAAAATCTGCACTTTTCTGCCATTTATACGTGTTTTGGTTAATACATTTTTTGTGTAGTTCCTCACATTTGTGATGTGCATGGAACATAAAGGTGCTAAATGCATTATCTGGCCTTCATTATAACTGACAGTGTTCAATATTACAGCAGTTCTTCCAAAGTAATTCTCTTTATCAACTGAAGAAAAATCTCCATAGAACAGTGGACAACTCTTAAATGTCAGCTGCAACGTCCAAGAAAGAAGCTGTTGCCACAGAAGTTTGCAAACCATTCAGACTGAAGATGCCTACATAAAAATGAATTCTTTTGCTTGCTATTAACCACCCAGTTTAAAAGAAGGTTAAAAAACAAACCCCTTCTTTTCCACTCCAGACGACTAGAGATAAGAACTGCCTGAAATACAGGAGAAATAATTTGTTATTTGCCTATCAAAATTTCATCATCATCTTATTATTTTGTTGTATTATTGTTAATAAGAATGCTAGACACTCTGCCTACTTTCTTCAATTTGCACCAACCATAGTATTGGGGAAAAAAAAAACCAAACCAGTTAAGGGCCAGCTACACATGGGAGACACTGAGAAATTAAGTGTAACTTCAAATGAAAGCACAGTTGCTAGTTTGCAATAGACCCCAGTAGAGACTCTTAGCTTATTTTGAGTAAATGGGAAGTAAGAAGAGTAAACTAACACTCAAGGGCACTTTTAGCAACCATAAACAAACTGAGAGGAATATCCACTACTTTCTCATGCTAAAGAGAGCAGGGGATTCATTCAATATGAAAACTTCGTCAAAGCAGAAAACCAAAACCTTTGCAATTCACAACTTAATCGGCATAAAATAGTTCAGATCTCTTCAAGACACTAAAGCCTATATAGCAAGAAAATACTCCAGAAGGATTCAAGTAACTGCTGAACAAACCTTCCTACTGCCAGCCCATTTTGCACCTAGCTAACGATTACATTCTGGATTCAGGAACATTTACCTTCAATATAGTCCTGTTTGAAACTTTCTTTTAAATTAACATCAGAAAGATGCCGAGAAGCTTGGAAGGGAGTACATGAAATACATTACATCACAACACAAATTTAGAACAATGTAATTCTAGAATAGCAACTTAAAGATACTTGATTTTTCTTAAATAAGGCAAAGCAATTCAAGCAACAATAAGAACCAACTCATTTTTCAGAACAAGCTCTGAACTCCTACAGAGCAGGTTACTTCTTACCTTGCATCTGTAGTGTGCAATTTACACAATGTAGTATTTTGCTTAAGATTGAGCATAAAAAGTTCAAAAATGCAATGAGCTTAGTAAATACAGGCTAGTAGCATAACATCTGTAGAGAAAAACCCACCAGAGAACATGATTTAGTGAGTAGTTTGTGTTCAAAACACATTCAAATGCAGATTAGAAATCAGTGTGAATCTGTACTGATGTTTGTACTCTCCTATTTATGCAGCAGTTACCTACAGCAAGCCTTGACACAATTTCTGATTGACAGAAATATCTGAAGTTCACCAAGAAGATTTCAGAAAAGCTTTTTGTCTTGAACAGAATTTACAATCACATATCTCTGGCAAGAGCTCCTTTTCATTTCAGATCTGCTTTCAATTATTTTGAAGAAAACACTAGAAATAAGCCAACAGCTACGTTTCTCTTTCAAGCAAGCAAGCTTCTCTTGGTTCTCTGAGTCAAGCAGAAGAGACCTCCAGGATCTTCAGTAAAATAAAGGAATAAAGGGTGTTTTCACCCCTTTCAAAGCCTTCTGAGTAGGTCTTATCTTGCTGCTTTCAAAAATGCATCAGGTTAGACACCAAAGTACCCAAAATAAAATTACATCAGTACAGAGTAACATTTATGTCATCAGCTTCTCTATCCCTTCTTTAAAATATTTTTAAATTATTTCCCATTTTGCAGGAAAAAAAGGCCCGAGTAAAGTAAACACATTTCCCAAGAAATACATAACTGTTTATTCTCCATCATAAAAGGCCACAAGATTCACAGAATACAGGGTTCAAACTCATCAAGTGTTCATAAATCAGGAAGATCAGATTCATAACAGAAATAACAGCATGATAGACTTTGTTTTCTCCTGCACAAAGATATATTTCTAATTTTGTTTGAGTTACTTGTAGAGAAATAGAAGTTATTTCAACAGATGATGAAGACACTGAGTAAACCTTGCAATGAACAACACAACTGCACTTGGAATGCTGTCAAGACCTAGAAGAGTGCCTTAAGTTCATCATCTTGTACTGTAACCTGTCAGAGCAGGCTGCAAATAACATCTTTCACAAAAACATCCTACCTCATTGTGCAGCTATTAGAAAATAAACAGAAAGCACAGTATAACAAGTATCAGTTAATCTAAGCCTTAGATTAATAAGAGTTTATTAAAAAAAAGACAGCGTCCACAGAACACTAAACTGCATATAGCCCCAAAGAGTTTACCAAGATATTAAATTATTATTTACCAAGAAAATTGCTGTGATGCATAGAAAACACCCAGAACACTCATGTGAAAGATGCAAACAGCAAGAAAACAAGTTGTCCTTACACACAGCCACAGAAAAGTCCCTAAGTGATGCTTCCAGACAACGTAAAAATTTCATTTTTAAAGAAGGCCTAAGACTAGGAAAAACTTATTAGCAAGCAAAGATTAAAACATGAACCACAAAGAACCTTTTGGTTACTTGTCTAAATTTCATATTCACCAGCAGCTCTATGAGGATATGTGCATGGTTTACAGCAGGTAGGTGTTTTATAAAACAAGGGTAATACAGAGGGAACTTGGAGGCTCTAACCAAATATTTTAACAGTCTAGAAGGAAGTTTATAAGCATGCAGTCAAAACTCCATCCAGCTAACATAAAGGACTTCCTGCCTTTGGAAAGCAAACTTCAAAGACTTCTCAATGCCATACAGTCTGCCAAGGAATCTGAACAAACCATGACTCCTCCGAGGCTTTTCAAAGTCTATGAATTTATTCTACATAGTAGTCTGTAGCTTGCTCAGTTCTCATTTAATGCACTAAATTAGGGGTTGCACACAATCACAAAACAGACAACCAAAGGAATGTAAACACTATCAACTCATCCCCACGTTTTCAGAAAAAACCCAAATCTCTATGCATGACAACAGATGCTGAGCAACTGTTGCAGAGGTGGAGGGAATA
The DNA here is from genome assembly GCF_000690775.1 of Eurypyga helias. NCBI lineage: Eukaryota > Metazoa > Chordata > Aves > Eurypygiformes > Eurypygidae > Eurypyga > Eurypyga helias. The sequence goes on from NW_010262467.1 coordinate 8,174, forward strand.
GCACCACGCTCCAAAAGCATTCCCAACTAGTACTCTGTACATCCTGGGGCTACACTCTTACCTGCACTGAAGCTTTCACAGATGACAGAAATCAAATTAGAGAACAATTAAGGCTGAAGTAAAAAGGAGAGGGCAAAAAAAAAATTCTTAGGACTCAGGTGTTAAGGAATACTGCAGATACTCAAATACATTATTTAAAGTGATAATGACAAATACCAGGTTCCACATGTCACATTCAGGTTATCAACTGGCTGGAGCGAGTCCAGAAGAGACCAAAGATAATCAGAGGGCTGGAGCACCTCTCCGTGAAATTCTTCATGGAGTGGATGGTGAGGCACTGGAACAGGTTGCCCAGAGCAGCTGTGAATGCCCCATCCCTGTCCGCCTTCGAGGCCAGGCTGGAAGAGGCTTTCAGCAACCTGGTCTACCATGGCAGGGGGGTTGGAACTAGATAATCTTCAAAAGGTCCCTTCCAATCCAAACCATTCTATGATTCCGTGATTCAAACAAGACTTTTTTCTTTTCTTTTTTTCTTTAATTTTCTTTTTTTGAAAAGGATCATTGTGGCCTGCTATAGCCCAGTTAAAACTCCAATACACTTAAAAATTTCCTACAACAAGGTGTCCTTTAATACAGAAATACAAAACTGAATAGTCCATAGGCAGTGGTCACACTGAAGTTCAGCAAGGGTCAGGGAGACAGAATCTAGCCAAGCAAACATAAACTGGCATTTTAATTTACTGCATCCTGAAATACTTTATAGAGCCATAAATTACATACCTGGAGAGGAATAACCATATGCATGCATGCCAAAATAAAAATTAAGAAAGTGTTCATAATGCATCACCTGTTTCCAAGACAGTGCAGCTGCCGTGTTTTTAGTAACGGACCCACAAGTTCTACGTGAACTCTGAGCATATGGTACAGTTCTACCACAGCAGAAAGTAAAGATAATCCCATACTGACTGCCACCACCACCTAGAAGGAACAGAGATTAAGAAGAGAGGGGTGGGGCAGGCACTGAATCACTTAAAAACTGAGCGTAGGAAGTTTTACTAGAAAATAAAATGAAAACTTAAATTATGTATTACACATGATCAATATTCCATGTTAGCATTTCCCACTGGAGATGGAACATCTCAGATTTACAATTTCACATCACCTCCACATATGCAAACGTATAATTAATGAATGACATAGAAAGCTTTCTATCCTGCTACTGCTCCTGTCATGGAAACTGTGCTAGCACACACGTAACTAGACAGCAAGCACTGCCCACCCCGTTACCAGAAGACAAGTCCTACCTTTACTATGTGCATTCAGGGGTTAATCAGAGATATGGAAACATTACTGATTACTGCACACTGCTGCACAGGTGTCTACACTCAGACTGCATCACTCGTGGGGTTAGACATTCTAGGCTTAAATTTCCGTCACTGAACTGAAATCTAAGGGTTTGGAGTTTCTCAGCCTCAAAGTTAGATCTCTGCAAACTACTTAAACTGCTTCAGTAACAGTTACTGCCCTTTCCCAAATAGTAACCATTCTAACCCTACCATTAAAGTGAAACACGTAAGACTGCTTTGCTTCACTTGAAGAACAAAATAACAAACAAAAAAATCAGTGGATTCGTTTAAACTGTATAAAAAGGAGGGTATAGAGAAGACAGACTCTTCTGAGGTGCACAGCAACATGATGAAAGGCAGTGAACATATGTTGCACAATAGGGAAATTCAGATCAGACGTTAGGGGAAAAAAAATCACCGTGCGGGTAGTCAAACACTGGAGCAGGATGCTCATGTATGTTGTGGAATTCACCAACCCTGAAAATACGCACAACTCAGTTGAACAAGGCCTCTAAACAACCTCATCTATCGAGTCTACTTTGAGAAGGGGGTTGGTATAGCGAAAGGGTCCCTTTAAACCTACATGATTTTGCAATCTTGCGAAACTCTTGCAAAGTAATCTGAGCTGGTCGTGCAATTTGCACAGTAGCAGCAAGGCTGTACAGTCTGCCATGGCAGCACCTTTTGATGGGAGCTGACAGATTTCCACCCGTATCTCCACCACGGTCAGTTATGCGCCCACTGGACAAGTACACCTCACTGCTGCATTGAACTTGTTTGAACAGCAGTTTGAGGAGAAGGATAGCCATGACACATCCCTGACGTTCTTTACTTCGAAGAGGTGACTCCACTATTGAAAGCTTAACGTCTCTTTACACTCTTACTCGACTATGTGGCACAGATTCAACTAATTTGCTAAAGCTCAAAAAAAAAAAAGCAAGCAGATCCCAGAATTGTTATGGATTCTGACATCTAGTAAGCCTACAAACAAAATCAGCAATAAACAGACTCATGCTAGACTGCAATGCCCTTATCAAAGACAAAGGTGTAGATACATCTCCCTGACAAGATACAGAAAAAGTACTCATCTGGGAAGAGAAAAAGCAACATAAAATTATTTAAAAAAATCTAAAAAAGGTTGAATATTGATATCAATAAAGAATTACTGAAGAGTTTGGAAGAGTTCACATGAAAGCTCTAGAGACTTATTCCAATATATTTTCAGAAGACCAAACTTAAACCAATATGAAGAAAGCCTTGGTACATCCGTCTGAAATAAGACCAGATTAATATTGCCTATTTGTGGGCAAATGAAAACGAAAGGAATAGCAGATCACCCATCATGAACTGGCTACCAGTTTGTAAGAACATCTGTGAAAATGATTCCTGGAAGAAAGGACTGCAAGTTTGGAACCAGTTCCCCATCCCTCTGAATCAGATTGTTAAGAGCACCATGGGCAAAGGACAGAGATCTTGTTAATATGCATGAGGCCACCAAATTGCCTGATCAAGATCTAGAAGAACATGCTTCAGAGGAAAATAAGCAAGATGAGACACATTAATGGAAAGAAAGTCTGTTTCCTAAAGCAAGCTTGAACTTCCAGGGAAAGCCATTCAGCCTCAGGCTAGGAAGATCCAATCCCAAGAAGAACATTTAAGATGAATCCAAGGAAGACAATAAGGTAATGAAGGGAAAAAAAGAAGCTGGCCTAACCTATGGGAAAAATAGTTAAAATTTTACATTAACATCACATATCCTCAAAAGGTGGCCAATGAAAACAACCAACCAACCAAAGAAAAAGCCAACCAAACAAAAAAAACCCACCACCACACCACAACAAAACCTGGCTCACAGGAAGCTTGTAGGAAGTTCACAGGTTAGAAAAAAATAACATGGAATATGATCAAATATTTTTTACTCAATGATGGGACAAGTGAGCCTGAGGCAAAAAAATGCCACAAACTGTAAGGAAACAAAGACAGGCTTGAGTAAACTCTTACAAAAAACACCCCCACACACATGTATTCATCAGGAGAAACCCAGTCCCCGAAAAGCTATTCTTCTCAGACACGTTTAACATATCCTACTGTGTACACAGTAATTATGGTCAAAAGAACAACAGGCTCACACTGAATTAATACACAGCTTTGACACCACATAAGCTAGTTGCTTCCTTGCCTTAGAAACAGTTCCTTCACATGTGATGCACTTCAGGAAAAGAACAATGAAGGACTTAACTGCAAATCCACTGCAAAACCAAACATTTACGCAATACAAACACCTAGAATACAAGTGTGAATACAAGAAACAGCCATCACTGTGCCAGAATGCAGGAAAGTAACTGGAGACTGGGCATCATGTCATGACCACACCAAGCTCAGTGTGATATGGGGCAAAGACCACCTTCTACCTTACCATGATAATTCAGACCACCGGCACAATAACAAAAATCTCTGTAGGCTCTGTTCTATTTGTTTCTCTCAGAGAGAAAGGTCCTTCACAACAGCAACAGATGACCTAGAGGAACAGTCAACTTGCAATACAGCATGTAAGGGACACAGTACTTGGCTTGCAGTCCTCAAATCTGAATTCAAAGTTATTTGATCTTCTGCTTATGCTCAAAACCAGAAATACTGCTACTTGGGAGGATGAGAAAAGAGAAGGGAAGGGGGAAGAGGGTTGGCTTTGCTGATGCCTCATTCTGGAGGAAAAAAAAATACACGGATTTTTTCCCCCCTCTAGAGAAGCCTCAGGTTGATAGCCATGACTATTATTTCTGCCTTCTGGCATAATTTCAATTTTCAAGTTGGCACACTTTGATCTTTACTTAGGTAGGACAGCCTTGTTTCCCCACCACCACAGGAGACCCTCTGTCATTGACTGTAATAAGCTGCAGTGACTCTATCAGTGAAGAGGCTGGCAGCCCACATGCCCAGATGACCTTTAATGCCCTCACACAGCTGCTTTCTCTCAGTCTTTCACAGCACAAGAATTCCCATCACTAACATATTTAGTGCACTAACCCTATTTCAAAGGCTGACAGATTCTGCAAACCCTCACAGCAACAAAAGCAACGCTCACACAGAACCTTGCACAGCATAGTCATCCTTAGAAATCCCACTTTCACAGTGTCACTGTTCATTTATCAGGAACCAAAGTGGTAACAATCATCTTTTAATAGTTTCTTCAAGTTCACTAACTGTGTTTGCATTTTGCCATTAGCCTGTACCACACCTAACATTATCAATATCCTGTTAATGGCTTGAGGGTCCTAAAAGAAAGTCTCCTCCTGATCCACTTCATGCATTATGAAGATCTTTGGAGGATTACTTAAGAGAGTTTTTGCCACTTAGCAATTTTTTTCCCCGGAAAAACATTAATGTAATATACTGTTAGGTTTAACGTTCCACAAGAAGTCCTCCCACCTGAAAAGCTGCCCTCAAGAAGGGCCCTGTAGAGACACCAGACAGGAAAACAAGTGAGAGAATAGACATTCAGCCTGGATTAAAATATACAGGACTAGCACTCATGAGGAAAGTGATCTTGGAAGAGGATTGAGACAAAATTTCACTATGACAATACCATGCAGTTCTTGAACAGATAAAATTTTCAAAATAAGTCCTCCAAAGACAACTCCAAAGCTATATCAAAATCATTAGCTTTGTTCCGTTTAGTCCATTCTCTCTCATCCCACAAGAAACCAGAAAAGGTCTCCCAGGGAAAAGGATAACTCCACTGCCAGTAGGAGCTATGGCCTCTGCACTTGCTCCACTCCCACGGTGGAGCACTACTGAGCCTCAAAGGCAGTGCAGGTTTCCCCTGTTTACTGGACAAGTGACACACATCTTATTTAAAAAGTCCTCTTTTCCCCCTCCTTCTAATAAATCTACACCTGCCATCTACTCTACCAAAAGTAGGTCAATTGAGTTGTTCTCAATACATACTGATACAATACGTATACACACATTGTACGAGACCTGCAACCAACCTATTTCCATTGGTATTTTGTGCTGCTTTAAGATTCTTAGAATGAGAAGTTACATTTGGTTTTATGGAAATTTTCATGTTACTCTTGCAAAGAGGCAAGAAACTGAAAAATCAGCAGACTGTTCAGATTCATAAAACCTGTTCACACCTAACTGACAATACAATATAGGCCAAGTCTTGCTTATTCAAGAACAACAGGACCATAATATAGCAGCTTTCCAGTACCTGAAGGGGCATAAAGTTAAGATGGGAGGGGGGACTTTTTTACAAGGGCCTGTAGTGACAGGACAAGGGGTAACAGGTGTAAATTGAAAGTGGGGAGGTTTAAATTGGATGTAAGGACAAAATTTTTCATGGAGAGGCTGGTTAAGCACTGGAACAAGTTGCCCAGAGAAGCTGTGGATGCCCCATCCCTGGATGTCTTCAAGGCCAGGCTGGATGAGGCTTTGAGCAACCTGGTCTAGTGGAAGGTGTCCCTGCCCATGGCAGGGAGGTTGGAACTAGATGACCTTTAAGGTCCCTTCCAACCCAAACCATTCTGTGATTCTATGATAATGCAGCACAAACTCTGACAGAGCAATAGTGCACTTTCTTTAAGCCTGCTTCAGCCAGACCCCATCTCAAGGTGCAGCCGGAGTTGCCCTCGTGCAATACAGCCCTGCCATCAGCCAGCAGGCTTCCTGCTGTCCTTCCCTCCTACTCAATATGCTTCTCCCTTGCAAGTCTGCATACTCCCCACATGTAACATGCTGTAGGAGTATCTGGCATGCCGAAATTCAGCTCAGTATTGTGGTGTCCCCAAAATCCATTAAATGTGCCAAACACATGCTCCATGATTATCACTCTCTGGCACAAGCAATGTTCCTCCTCCACCCCCCGTGATGTTGGCTAGCTTCCGCGTGCTTTTAAACAAGTAAGACGTAGTCTGTCCCCCCAGGAATCACACTTGGCACTGCAACTGAGCCAAATACCTATCCTGGAAAGAACCCCTCCATACAGTTCATTCCCAGTGTTATAAACATCATCCAGTCAACCTTAAACTAAGGCCAGTACAGTATTTTGAGACAATCAGTAGTGCTTATATGCCTACTCAAAACACTCCTGTTTAAACACTCCAAGAACAGGCTGGAGAAAACTGCAAACACTGTTCAACACAGGGCAGACATACTGGGTACTCCAGGTTAAACATAAACATAGGTCAACTCTACGCTAGACAAGTAAGAAGCACCTAATCTCACTGACAAAAACCAGCACTTAGCAATACCCCTGGGACCCCATTCACTACACTCATAATGCACGATATTGGTGAAGTTTGCCAAGATTCCTTTTAGAAGAATCACATTTCAGGATTGAAATGTTCTGCAGCTACTGCTGTTGCCCTGTATCCATCATCATGATCCTAAGTCACATCACACGGTCAATTCAAGCATCATCTCACATTTTCACTCCCCACCCACTCTGTAATTTTCTCGTTTTCACTGAAGTTGGATGATCAGAGCAACCATGGTGGGATATTGTTTTCAAAAAAGAGTCACAAGAAGAATCACACCCCCTAAAATTCACCCATATTCAGTGTGTCTGTAAACTATATGAACATTGTACAGAAATACAGAAGAGACAAAAAAAACCACTCTGGGAAATGACAGTTTTTTGGGGTTATATGAACGTTATAAACAGCACAAAGTTGTAACTGTCTAGAAAAACATGAGGAACTAACCAGGTCAAAAATGTAACTACTCATACAGAAAACTGAATTCATCACTAGTTTTAATCTTGATGTTAGATGTTCAGCTTCCCCCTGCAACAGCAGGGGTGAAAAAAAAAAAAAACAAAACCAAACCACCACACAAAACCATTTCTCACTCTTCCTTGGTAAAGCTTTTCACACAGTAGTTACATGTGCTAAGTAATACATGGCTGTATAAGGGCTCAGGATTTGCATCTTTAATTCCCATTCTCAGGTGTCAAACCCAAGAGTGATGTGGTTCCTTTTAAGCATGACTTCCCTGTCCCACAAAGTCTTTTTTTGATAACTGGACTCAAAAAAGACAGATAACTATGTATTTGTTAATTATTCCAAATTACCTTATGCTGCTACATCAAAAACATTTTGCACATAAAAATGAACAGAAATTGTGCAGAAATACTTTTGTTAGTTGGTGGATAGCACTCTAGGAGAAATTAGCTTTATGTTCCTACAAAACCTGACCACATTGGATCAGATGAAAGGCATTTCTGCACAACTATATTTTTTCTGGCAGTGGCCAAAGACGGATTCTTATTGACTGTTTGAGCCAAACATAGCTGCTAAATCTGCAATCCCTTGTGTACCTTCTAGATGTCATGGTTTTGTAACATAGAATTTTTATTTGTAAGAAGAGCAAGAAGATCCCTCCCTCTTATTAAATGCTTCACCATTTCAAACCTCAACTATGAATAAGCCTGTCAGGTGAGAAAGATTGGAAATAAACAAAAAAACCCACACCCAAATGTAAGAAACAACAACAAAATTGTTTAAACCACATCAATTCTTCAGCTTGAAGACATGCTTTCAGTCACAGTGCTTTTGACACACACTGGTGCCCTGGTTTCAATGGGGATAGAGTTAATTTTCTTCCTAATAGCTAGGCTAGTGCTGTATTTGTGTTGAGGATAATGTTGATAACACACTGAATGTAAGCACTGCTCATCAACAGCTGAAACATAAGACAAGGACTGCTCAGCTTCTCATACTGTCCTATCAGCGAGGAGGCTTGGGGTGCACAAGAAACTGGGAGGGGACAAAACTGGGACAGCTGACTCCAACTGACCAAAGGGATATTCCATACCATATGAACTCAATAAAACCGGAGGGAGTTGGCTGCTGCTCAGGGAGTGATTAGGCATTGGTAAGCGGGTGATGAACAACTGCATGGTGCATCACTTGCTTTGTATATTCTTTTATTATTATTATTATTTTCCCCTCTTTTTCTGTCCTATTAAACTGTCTTTATCTCAACTCAAGTTTCAGCTTTTTTTCCAGTTCTCTCTCCTATCCCGCTGAAGGGTAGGGAGTGAATGAACAGCTGCATAGTGTTCAGCTGCTGGCTGGGTTAAACTGCAGCAACTGGAAAGAAGCAGTAGTTGTGATTATGCAGCCAGCCATTATTATCTAGCAATACAGAAGAAATCTGACTTAAAAACAGTAATAATCATTCTTACTGAGGGTACTGTTGGACAAAACCTGGACATGTACTGGCATTGTCTGCTGGCAGCCCAGGAAGCCCACCATATCCTGGGCTGTATCAGGAAAAGCGTGGCTAGCAGGTCAAGTAAGGGGATCATCCTACTCTACTCTGCTCTCGTGAGACCCCACCTGGAGTACTGCGTCCAGCTGTGAGGCCCCTAACACATGAAGGATATCAACTAGTTGGAGCAAGTCCAGAAGAGGGTCACAAAGATGATCAGAGGGCTGGAGCACCTCTCCTATGATGAAAGGCTGAGACAGTTGGGCTTGTTCAGCCTGGAGAAGAGAAGGCTCTGGGGAGACCTTATTGCAGCCTTCCAGTACCTGAAGGGGCTACAAGGAAGCTGGGGGGGACTTTTTACAAGGGCCTGTAATGACAGGACAAGGGGTAATGGGTTTAAATTGAAAGCAGGGAGATTTAGATTGGACATCAGGAAGAAATTCTTCCTGGAGAGGGTGGGGAGGCACTGGAACAGGTTGCCCAGAGAAGCTGTGGATGCCCCATCCCTGGAAGTGTCCAAGGCCAGGCTGGATGAGGCTTTGAGCAACCTGGTCTAGTGGAAGGTGTCCCTGCCCATGGCAGGGGCAGCTGGAACTAGATGATCTTTAAGCTCCCTTCCAACCCAAACCATTCTATGGTTATTAGAAATGGAGATGTAAATTGGAAAACCATAGCAGCTTCAGAATTAAGTCTCTCCCTCAGAGTCTTTTTCAAAAAGCACAGAGATACAACTTGTTTGAAGGCCACACTGACTGTTAATGGAGATCAGAAATAGAATCTTGATCTCTAAACTCCTTTTCTAACTTAGCCATAAACCATCTTTTCTTTCCCCACATTTTCTCTAGATGATCCGTATTTGACTGTATTTCCCTTTGTACAGCCATGCTCTTAGTCCTTTTGCTGTATCCTCCCAACAGACAGCCCTGTTACATACTTTGCAGTAGAAGAGAGGTCTACAGGAGATTTATGATTTTGGGAGGTGGAAGACACAGCTCCATGGAGGTCCCATCCAACACATGCTAGCTTTCCAAAATTGCTGGGAGACTTATTATATATGACCTACTGGGAAAAAGCTATAAATTTTATTAGGTACAGGCTATATGCTCTACCTTGCAAATGAGGTTTAAGTTGTATTAATTTTGAAGTATGAGTTACAGACATCACTATCCAATCACAAAATAATAGCATATTATCAGACTTCAGTAGTTTCATCATTTAGTACAAGCAAATAACACACTTGCTCCTATACAAGAGGAAAACCAAATAAACTTATAGCTTGCTGTATCAATTGGTATAGTCAGGATTACAGAGCACAAAACTCAGTAGCCGGGATACCCAAATCTGTTGCAGAGAACCTCCAAATACTACTTTCCATGAGCACTTTTACCAAAGTATCTAAAAAAAATAAAGTGCAGATGCATATATTTATATTGCTACATCCACTGTAGAACACAACATTGCTCTGTGAGCTGCACAGAAACACAGCGCCTCCTATTACTGCTATAATAGCAACGATGATAAACCAGCTGTTGCCAAAGAGAACAGCTGAGTGAAACCCTTATTGTGGGAATGAATCACAAATCAGAGTCCCTCTCACCCTGCCAGCTACTTAGCTGTTTGTTTGTCTTCCCAGACCTTGTAGAAACTTTATTAAATGCAAAACCTGGGTTCTTTTACGAGGATGATCATTAAGTTCCTAAGTTAGACAGACCAACAACAGTCTCATTTGCTTGTAGGCATATACACTAATATGATGGAGAGATTTGTCCTATGGCACAAACACACAGACATGGAACCCATAGCAAAAGATCCCACAAACATTGTCACTTTACAGTCAGGTATAACCTACTGAAATATGCAGTTTATCAAAAACACTTTCATGACCTCTTCTCACAAAAGCTTTTTTTGTTTAAATTTCTGAAAAGGAAGAAACCACTACAATAAACCTATGAGACTGCCGGCATTTTGTACCAGTCCAGAGCCAAAGACTTCTCCAGAGGCAGACCAGGAACTGGTGATAGAGCAGGAGACCTACCAGTTGGGCAGCGCAAGACCATGAGGGGAAACGACCCCTGCCCCCACACTGCCGCACCTGCCTTGGAAAGAGCAAGTTTTGGAGCAGGGAAAACTCCTACCCCCTGCTCAGCCACCTTTAAAAACCCCAAAGCGACGGGCAAGTGCCAAGAACCACCAAAAGCCAGTGGCGGTCCCAGCTCAGGGGACGTCGGTCTCCCCATGAGAGGGCCCACAGCCCACCCTGGCACTCCCCTGCCCTACTACTCGCTCCCGGCCTCACTGCCACC
>NW_010262467.1:19065-19312 GCF_000690775.1 Eurypyga helias
GGGCCCGACAGTTGTGAGCCCTCCCTCGGTCTCTCCACCCCCCCACCTGAAACTCCAGCCCGTAAATCACCGGCGCGTCGTCCTCCATGGCAGCCCCACAGCACAGCCCGCTGCCCGCCAACCTTTCTGGCCCTCGGCGCTCCCCGTCGCTCGCCGCTTCCGGGTGGTGCGTTTGCGCATGCGTACCCCTGCCCTCCCCGGCGCGCGGCGCAGGCGCGGTGGGAAGCGGTGGCCGGCACGGTGGCGG
>NW_010262468.1:0-19140 GCF_000690775.1 Eurypyga helias
ACCCCACCCCAAACCAACCCAAAATTAAAACAGACAAGGCTCAAGGCTTCTTATGAGGACAGGCAAAATTCAGTCTGTCAGTGGCAGGGTCACTCAGCCACCCTGCATTTCAGGAGTCACAGATCTTTACCTATGAGTCGCCTGTGTTGAGCTCCCACCCATAAGCTGCAACATTTTTAGGGATCAGGCCTCAGGATACACTGCTCCATGGAGGAGGTCTACTCCCAGCAGTACTCCCTCTCACCCAGGCTTTCTGTATTCCTGGCATACAAATATTTGAATTTAATTTGTATATTGGCATAACTTCCAGAGGAAGAACAGAGGCGCACCTACCAGGCAATGTCACCCCTGGGCTAGGTGGTAAAGACTCTCCTGGGGACAGGAGATGCTGACTTGAGCAACTTGCTTTGAGCAACTTGGTCTAGTGGAAGGTGTCCCTGCCCATGGCAGGGGGGTTGGAACTAGATGATCTTTAAGGTCCCTTCCAACCCAAACCATTCTATGATTCTATGACTTGAATCATCTACAGAAAAAGGGACTTGAAGCAGAGCTTCTCACATCCATCCTAGTTATGTACATAGACCACTACCCCACCCATGTATGGGAGTAGAGTGACAGTGGCAGTGAAATAACTGCTCTGTAGATATATTTTAGGTGGAAGCAGTGCTTTCACTGTGTTTCAAAAAAATGGATCTTCCTGAGATGCTTTAGGCATCCTCAGACATGACTCTTAGACTGAGTCTCTCTAGAGAAATACCTGGTACTTGGAATCTGGTGGGCTCTGAGTCTGAGCTAGAGGCCAAAGCCTGAAAACTGTCAAAACTGAAATATTTTTGCACATTTAGAGAAACACAGCTTTCAGGGACCTCAGTAGCTCCAGTACAAAATCTGCAGCACCCCTGAGTGGAGGTATCTGTATGGGCAAGCAGCAACTGCATACAGGCAGGTCTGAGCAGTCCATCTTTGGAGTTGGGGTCTAAATGCTGGTGGGATCAGTTTAAGTGAGTGCCCCAAGAATACCCTGGAAGTCACCGGTGAAGAGGACTGATCCTCAAACTCCTAATTCAGAAGGCTACACTTAATCTTTCTACCAGCTTGACAGAACACACAGGAAAGCCCTGCTGTGACCCACATAATTTTTCAAGCGAAGATTTGTTCTTGGCATTCACATAACTGGTATCACCATACAGTGCAAGACATGAACTGTGAAATTCATTTTATTTTCTCTCTCCATAAAGCTTGTCCATTGTTTGTGCTCTTGTCAGCTTGGACACTAAAATTTGGTTAGACAATTTCTCGTTCAAGCTCTCATGCACCATACCAACCTGTCTGAAATTCAAATATTATCAGCATGTATAAAAGCTCACACACACACAAAATCCCAATCCAAAACTGAGACAAGCTCAAATTAAATTATCATGTAGAAGGCTGGCACTCTCTGCTGGAATCAGCTTCGTTATTATTAAGTTCACAACTGCTGCTTCAGATAGCTCCTTCTCTCAGGATTTTGACTAAAGGTGTTTTACAAATTAGAGGTCAGGTTGGTAGTTTATAATTTTCTCATTTTTCCTTTAATCTCCTTTCTTCTGTACAATTAATTCCACACTGATTCTTTCTGAAACGGATTTTTTTTTTTCCTAGTTTTCCTGCATTCGTGGTTATCATCTCCCAGGCAAGGCTTCTCCAGCAAACAATGCCACCCAAGGCAGAAGAGATAGCATCCTTCCCGTGACACAACCTCCATACCAGAACAGCCCCCGGGGACATTGCTGCCCTCCAGTACAGAGACGCTGCAGATGCCCCGCTGCCTGCCACAACACTGGCCACCATCGGTAATTAATCCTGTGTTTGACAAGCAGCACATTTCCTGAGCTCCAACTCCCTGCAAATTACTAAACAAATATTATAATCTTTTAAAACGTAGCAAAACACAATTTGCCATGAACTCTGTTGGTCACAGAGCCCTTTTAAAGAGATCATACCTGGTTTGGTGCATGTGCTGGGTAAATTTACACCACAGACTAAGAGCCTGATTACAGCTTGGAAAAACATACACAGTTTTACAAACATCCAGTTTTTAGCTAGCTAGATTAGTGACTGTGCCAGTGTCCTGTGCCAGGGTCCCAGGCAGCGATAGCTGCTCTCCTAGGGCAGTCTATAAGGTTTTGTTTCATTCCATAGTACATCAAGCTGAGTGGTCACTGTACCACTGTTCTTTTTTCTGTTCTTTTAATTACTTATTAGCAATAGCATTGTTAGTAGCTCCATACATTTCATTTATACAATTAAATAGTTCTTATCTCAACTTTTTTTGAGCCTCCCTTGTTTTTTTTCCTCCGACCCGTCCTCACTGGCAGTGGGGGGGGAGTGGAGTGGTAGAGCGACTGGTGGTGCTTAATTGCCCGACAGGGCTAAACCACAACAGCCAGATATCTTGCTGATATCGATTACCAAATAAATCTCTTCAAGTAAAAGGAAAGATTTTCTTTTTCAGCCAAGCCTCTGTGGATGGCGTTAGAGATGGATGGCATTAAAACCCTAGTATCTAGACAGTTGTGCCCAAAAGCTGGCCTAGGAGTGCTGGCTAATTAGGCAGTTAAGGTGTGCAAGGAAAACAAGACACACAAGTGAAAAATCTCTGGAAATCCCAAATCCGGTGCCATCTACAGTGAAGCAGTGGCAAAAGGATTCTGTTCATTATTAAACAGAGCCGTGATGATTCTATAATTAAGGCATGTCACACTACCCCAGTCTACTCTACTTTTTCCTTTAAAAGCTTTTGCAGACACGGAAGTCGCCTGACCTCTTTCAGAAGTGGGAGAGGCAATAGGGGTTTGCACCCCATGTACCTGTGATACACGAGCTGCTTCAAAGAGGTATGTGGCCTCAGCAGGGCACCTGGGTGATGCTCCCCTTCCCAATGATTGTAGCTATTCCTTCTGCTCTATCGCAGCAACTGATGGTGATGCACCTGGTCCAGACCCTGTTCTCTGGGTATGGCTTGTGCCTTGGCTGGCTGGGACTGAACAACTGAGGAGGAGGGTGGAAATTCCCCTTCCTAACCAGCTTCAGGGTTTTTTTACACATAACAGAGGAACACTGAAACATTTTACCATACCAGCTGACAAGAAGCAGACAGCAGAGCTAAAAATGCGACTGTCTGTGCTGTTAGGAGAATAAGAAGGAGAATATGAAAAAGGATGTGGGAATGTAGGGACGCCTGAAATGCTTTAAGACATTAGAAGAAATCCGTCACTGTCATCTTCCGTCTAAGAGCTAGATGAAGCTATTCCATTTAAACTAGCCTAGGCAAACCTAATTTGGTGAGGGATCACGTCAAGAAGCAGACCAGTTGGCTTGTACTTAAAGAAAGCATCACTGGTTTTGTTTGGTTTTGTTTGGGGTTTGTTTGTTTGTTTGTTTGGGTTTTTTTGTGAATGAATAGGAGGTGGGTTTGAAAAAATACATGAATCACCCCTTGAGCCAACAGTGTAGTTTTTATGCATTTAGAGGTGAGCGAATAGGCAAAACCAGCAATGACTTCCAGAGTTTTCCAAATAAGAGAATAGCATTTGTTTTTCTAAGCCAGCCCTCTGCATTATGTAGAGACTGCACACGCCTTCTTCCCTGAAAGCAGAGAGTCAAAGAAGAAACCATCTCGTCAGTTCTTGACATTGTTCAGCTCCCCCACATATGAAAAGCTGATTCATTCAGCTCCTTCCTGGCTGTTATCCCAGCGTTTGTTCAGGTGCTTCTTCAGACCATCTCCCAGCTGGGTTCCTACAGATTATTTTCTGCCTCACACTCCTTCTCTTCCAACACAACCCTCCGCAAGAACCACCGGCCAAGCCCCCCTGGCCCACGCAGGCAGGTGATGCTGCGCTGGTGGGGGCCTGCACTTCAGGTGAGAGCTGCGTCAAAGATTTCAAAGGCGGAGGAAGGAGTTAATGAGCGGCCAACAGTAACAAGTGAAGTAATTTGCTCTATTAAAGAAAGAGACGGTTTTATGCTGTACGTGCCAGTTATACAGAGAGAGACAGACACCATGGCAACAAGCTTGTCAGGCAGTAGGAGGGCACTACTTTAAGATTAACTATCGCTGGGGACATCATTAGTGGTGGAGAAACTTCAAAAGCTTTGGAATTTGGGTTCCTTTCACACCCAGAATCTCGCTTGCTCTTATGGACTTTATTTGAATCTCCG
This sequence comes from Eurypyga helias, assembly GCF_000690775.1. NCBI lineage: Eukaryota > Metazoa > Chordata > Aves > Eurypygiformes > Eurypygidae > Eurypyga > Eurypyga helias. Next base: position 4,204 of record NW_010262468.1, read on the forward strand.
GTCTGTGAGCTTAGGCTGGGATAACAAGAACAGGCTGGGATTTTGGATGCATCCTGAGTAAGATGGAAAGGAAAAACAGCTCGCAGTCTCCCAGCACTTCCAGGCCTGCCATGTTGTCTGAACTGTATGGAAATGAAGAACTAAAACATACTGTTAAGTCAGGTTCAGTGGGATTGTTGGAAGTAAAGAACAAAAAGGAGCATGAAAAGGACTGCTCCTTCTGTGCTTACTCATAAGCCATGGATCTGATCACTAGCCTGCAATGATGTGAGAGGAGGGATGCCTCTGTAAATCTCCCGTTCTGGGAGGATGAGCAGGTGACAGATAATTGCATGTACGAGGTTGATTCTTTTTATCCTCCTTGCTCGTAGGCAGGATCCCAAATCCCTGTGATTGTCTAGCACCTCGTGTAGACATACATTCTGGTGCAAAGATGGTGTCAGACACTGGTGTGGTAGGATTTATACCCGGGGAAGTTCCTCTGTAGGAAACCACAACACAATTCGTGCACGAGGAAGTTGGAACTCTGAACACTGTCTAAAGTCAATCACATTTTACAGGAGCAATGTACAGCCTTCAGGTTTTCAGCTCACAAGGCTGCAGTGCAAATGAAAACATTTCTAGGGGATAGTGGAGAGAGAAAGTTCTGAAGAGCCATTGCAGAGTTTCAGGGAGGAGGGAGGGGGTGTCTCTTTTGCCCCACCTTATTCATAAAGTGCTGAGAATGCCATGCAGCACAGTTTTCATAGTGACAGGGAACATGTCACAAATTCACAAACCTTTGTGACTTGACTGCATTATAATTCCCCGTGACTGAGCTACTCAACTCTAACGGGAGCTGCAGCTCCACAGCTCTGAAAATGAAGCATGGCCAACACGCTGGGTGCAAGAGGGCAGAGAGTCCAGATGCCCAAGCACTGGCTCAGCCCACCATGCTCCACTGCTTCCACAGGAGCCGCTGTAGGTGTTACAGTCCGAAGGCCCCATCAGGACTAACTGATGAGCGCAGACGTTTGTTCAGCTTGCGGTACCAGGAAGGAAAATAAGGTGGACGTTAATCATCCTTTCGCAGGTGCATCAAGCAAAAAGAAGTGTATTCAATCCCACGAAAAGGCTTATTTTTGAGCAGTTGTTCTCCAAGACCTGATAGCCAAGGGCTGTGCTCCCAGAACAAATCAAAGAGGAGGTGGCTCCTCTGGAACTGCCTGCTTCCCAAAGATAAAAGAAGATGGAGTGCAGCACTTTGCCCATCCTGCTCAGGAGGGTGAGAGTCATTGAGATAACTACGAGAATTACTGTGGTGGGGGCAGCTTGCTTGAAATAAAGGGAGAAGAAGTGGGCACATGCAATGGATTTCTGCGTATATTTGAGTTTTCCCAGCCCTGTGGAGAGAGGCCCCTCTGTGATCATAATTGGAATGAACTCATGAATAGCGCATGTGAGCGGAAAGCAAATCCGAAGCTGCAAGCAGTTAGCTCACCCTGCTGCATGGTTAGTAAGGAGACGTATTGCATACTCAAGATATAGGGCAGGGAAGGACACATTCATCTTACTGAGCAGGCAGAGCATTCGCTGGAAAATTCTCAAGGTTTTGGAGACCTCGGCTTGCCCCAGGAAGCTCTGTCTCCCACGCAGGTGGAGGTACGTAGACGTCTGTTGTTGGTCAGGAAGCAAATACCTACCATGAGAAACTGGTGACAACCTGGGACAGCTTTGTGCACATCATGACAGGAGATCGGTGCACCGGGATGGCAGGGGAAAGCCTGCGCTTCCCCCCCAGGGCTATTTTTGTCCTGCAGCCTGAACTAAAAAGGGTTTAGATCTCTTACTGGGAGAGGACCTCTAAATGAGAGCAGCAAACACTGCGTATTAGGAAGGCAGAGCCACTTGCTGAAGCAGGTCATACACCCTTTTAGTCAGACAGCTGTAGCCAGCACCAAGAAGAAATGCTGGGAGATGTCAAGCAGAGGCTTGGGGGCTGTCAGGAAGCATTCTGTGTTCGGAGATGGGAACCGAACAACAGCTTTCTTCCTGCTTAAAGAAAGAGCTTAGGAACAAGTAGGTGTGCAGAAAGGTCCCTCTCAAAAACAGCACTGAAGAGAGAAGGGGACAGAGCCTTGGCCCCATGCCTGCCTTGGGGACACAGACCTCTGCCTGCATGCCTTCCACTCGTGGGGAGAAGCGTCAAAGACATGTCATCTCATCAGATCATTACTGCGAGGTACAGAAATATTTTCTGATTACTAAAAAAGACTGCTAGATTATCTTGCCTGCATTGCTGTGCTATTGCTCTGTATAATACTGTGAAATTAAATGCAGGGAGATTTTCTTTAAAGGACAAAGGTTTTGCAAGACCTTAGGAAGGCACAGCACTGTTAGCCAGTGATTACTAGCTTCAGTTTCATCTTTAAATCATGACCCACACTACCACATCCCTTGCACACTCAAGCTCCTGGACTCCCCCTACACATGCATTTTATGCTCCTCCCTTCATGAGCTTCTGGGCTCCAATCACTCGCCTCCTAAAACTCCAAACCCCACCTTTGGGCACTGAAGTACTGATGTGGACAAGCATCCGTAGGAGAAACACTCCACTGAAATAACTGCAGCAACTTGCCTTGGCCTTCCCTCCTTGCTCCTTTTCCTGGAAGACTGAGCCAAGACTTGTGGGCGAGTGCCATTGGGTTTGCCAAATCCTCTGTTCCTCCTTATTGCTGTGTCCCTGCCCAATTCCCCTGTGCTCTCAGCAGCTCACTGTCTGCCTCCGAGCTCCTCACCTCCAGCTTCTGCTGGTGCTTGGCACAACCGAAGTGGATAATTGGCTGGGAAGGGAGGTAGCCAGAGCAGCAAGACTAATTTTGCCCAAGCTCTGAGCATGGGTTTCTCCCTGTGAAACATGCTGATGTTGGAGGCAATGGACGTCCCTTCCAGCATTTTGAATGCTGCTGAACTTTGATGCATATTCACAAGTCAAACCAAAGCCACCTGGGCCCATCCCTGGTAAGTCAGAATTTGTGACATTTCAGCGTGACACAGAGAAATGCAATTGGGTCAGGAAACGTAAAGGAGATTAGGTTTAGGTTTGTTTGGTTTATTTGTTTATCTTTTTTGGTTCAAGAGTGTATGTATTTTCTAACTGCCAAGAGATCACTTCATTTTTAGTGGGCTTAAAATAACTTGCCAGTAATAAAAACAAGTTTTTCTCTCTGCTGTCCTTAAAAAGAAGCCGAATGAGTGGTTCCATGTTGGAAGAGCCTGAGGTCTCTGCTGAATTCATCAACCATGGATCAAACCAGTGTGCAGCACAGCCACTGAGGGAGAAACAGAACAAGGAGTCAGACCATCTGGAAGATCCACAGGATGCCACAGGGACACTCTACCACGGCTCTGGGAAAACAAGCTGGGAAAGGCTGGAGCTGGGTTTTAATCTGTTGTACATGTAGGATCCATCTGCTTTGGAACTTTGGGGAAATTATGTTAATATTGTGAAGATCAACCTCAGCCATTGCAAGTGAGGTCTCTTCTGAGAGAAGGCCGGTTCTCCAGGGTAAGTTGCTGAAAAATTCAAGGGTAGGAGTATGCAATGTACAATTTCAACTCGATTTAATTATGGCTGAGAGTCACAGGGCTTCCTAGCCATCCTCCTCTTTTCCAGACAGTCTTCAGCTGAGAGGACTAATTGGATGGACCTCTTGAGGCCCCTTCCAGCTGTTTCCTGAGATATATTTGTGTTCTGGAAAAGGAAGACTCAAGCTGATTGCTTTTATTACAGCTTCAACAGAAGAAATTTGCATTAAAAACAATGTGGGGGAAAAAAAAGACCTGGCATCTTAAAAGGTCTCTTCTAATTCTGGCAGGTTGATCAGTACATTCTCTGCCAGACAAGAACAGTTCCCTGCTGTGTGTTTTCTAATGAATTGACCACTGCCCTCTAAAAGTAGACAGTGAAACACAGTGTAAGCATTTCCTCAAGCAACCTTAGGGGTTTTGAAAGTATCTTTACTTTTTTGTTCATGTAAGGTAAATGTTCATTCTACTAATTCAGACAGGCCCTCTGAGCTGAAGAACCTTTTCATATAAACTAACTTTCCCTTGGAATCATAATTGAGTTTACCACTCAATAGTGATTTTAAATAAATGTATTTTAGTGTGCTCTATTGCTGTAGCTTAGCCAAATGGTATTTCGACCTGACCAGCCTCACCTCAGCCAGAGAAAGCTGGATGACTCCACTCTTGTCTTTGTCCAGGAGATGGAACACTTCTGAAAAGTAGAAGAGAGGGAAAAAAATTGGATATGAACTAGAGTTTGGCATGCACAGCATCACTTTCTGACAAAATGTAGAGATCTGGCTTTTTGCCATGATCTACTGGAAATCTAGACTAGTTCTGTAAGATAATATTACAGCTGTTCTTCTTTCCTCTTACAAGTCATTTCCAAGCCACTTCATGGGGTGGAATAGTCAGATCTACAGCAGCAAACTGAGAGTTGGCAGCAGGACAACTATAAAATCTGATGCGGTACCATCTGGTATGATGTGGGGACAAACCTGTAAATCAGGACTGAGTAAGGACTGTGAGTGATAAATGGTACCATTTACAGGACCCGGGACAATGTGGGGGCCAGCACACTGACCACGAAGTGCAGGTGACTGTAAAGCAGAAGAGTGTGGTAGGTTATGAAAACGTCCCTCACCCCAAATGGTCAGACAGAAAGGCTTTTGCTATTCCTCTGCTGCTTGCTCCAACAGACACAATTTTGCTGGCACCCTCACGTTTCCATGCAATTTGCTGCACTCACAGTTAAAAGAGACCAAATAATGAAACCCCAAATTTTTCGGGAACTCCCTTGGCTGATGAAGGGAGGCACTTACTGAACAGGGTCTCCAGGCGAATCAGACAGGCCACAAAGCCATCGAAATCTACGGTCAGCTTGCTGCAGGCGTAGCGGCTGACAATGCTGTGCTGCACCTGATCGCTGAGCGTGAAACCTGAGGGCAGGGGAAGCACACAAATCACTGACACAGCAGGTTAATAAGCTGCCTTTGATGTGACTTATCCACGGACTGCTGCAGCTGCAGGCAGAGCTGGATGAAGGATTGAGGACTATTCCTCCCAGAAGGTCTGTTGGACTCCATCACCCCACTTCTGCTGTGGGTCCTTTCCAATGCCCATTGTGCTGGGTGAAGAAAGGCATAAAGTTCTCCCACGGCATTTTGTCACACTGCATATTTCACATTGTTTCACAGCATAACCAGTCCTATGTTCCCCAGATAAACCCCTAATTAGCAAGTCTTGGTGCTGCAGCTGAATAGCAGTGATTGCAGTGGAGCCAATTGCTCACATACCACATTGGGCTCTATTCAGGCCCATATTAGTTCTATTTCTGTCTCTGGATCATTCACATAGACTCCATCGAGCACAAGACATCAAAAAAACAGTGCTCCTCTAGATGCCTCTGAGCCAGCAAACAGGGCTCCAAAAGTGAATAGCACACATCAGAGAGGATATCTTCAGGACATGCCTTCATCAGGCTTGTACCTTTTCTAGTGTAGAGAAAGGTGGTGGGAGGAAATGAAGGAAAAAGAGGGTTTGGACATGTCTCTGAAAGAGGACAATTAGATTAGGAAATAATGAGGCCAAAAATAGAGCAGGTAATAATCAAATGGATAATCAGTCGTCACAGCATGGACAAAAATATTCGTAGTTCATAATGCAGAACAAAGGATGGGGTTTGATGTATGTAACAGCAAAAGGATGTAGCGATATGTGGCTGTCAGGAAGGGAGAATGGCACTGGCAACGCTGTGATCTAAGGGACAGGAGGGAAGCAAAGCCATTAAAGGCTCCACTGTTCTTCCAGTCATGGGGTGGGGGGGGTGGTGACTGCAGTGATCCGACATTGTCCCTGAGCAGCGCACTCACCTGCCTCTCTGAGGGCGTTCCGCATCTCGTGGGAGTCGATGGTTCCAGAGTAGTCAGTGTCCACTTTCTTGTAGATCTCCTGCGGCAGAGGAATGAGGGAATGCAGAAATGACTTCACAGCGTACCCGTGCAGCAGTGTGAGGGTGCAAGCATGGGCGGGCAGACTTTGGCTTGCATGGCTGGGTAACAGTGGTAACCAGGCTCACCCGCAGGCAGCAGCCGGAATTAAATAACCAGGGATCCTCTAGAGTTTAACCTCGGTTTGCTAGTCCACGCTGCAGCCCGTGCCCTGCCATCCACCCTGCTCCTGTCGCTGGGTTAAAGCCAGGACGCTCGTGCCTACCTCCACACTGTCACGCTGCCTCGGGTTGCTCATGGCGGGGACAGGGGCTGCCCCAACCAGCCCGAGCTCCTGCTCTTTGAGATGTTAACAAGCAAGGGAAATGTTTCAAGTAGCTACTGGCAAGCAAGGAAGGCTGGGAAACACGTTCCCATGGGCTGGCAGCCTGCCTGCCTTCATGGCACACGGCTGCAGACAGGCCATCGAGGAAAATAACCTACCATTTGGCAAACACTACAACAGACAAAGTCCATTTTGCTTAATATTTCAGACGAGATGACAGATGCTTCCTACTGCCAGCAAGTTTATATTATCCAGAATTAGAAGCCACCCAGACCTACAGCCTGGACTAGAACTGTCTCTCAGTGCTTGCTCTGCCAGCACCAGCCTCAGGACAGAGCCGGTGCCTCCGGCTGAAGGATGTTCATGAATACCTCATGAACCAGGACAGATGCTCTGTGCTGACCAGCATCAAACACGATAGCAGCAGGCTTGCCCGAAAGGGATATTGCCAAACAAAGCAGGTCCAAATTTGACCTCCCTTTAGACTGCTTGATTCTGGGTGCACTTCTTAGGATATTAAATCCTCTATCATAAAAATAATTCAGCATGAAAAATACCAAGCCAGATTTTTGTAGGACCTAAAAATATGTGTTTCTTGTGTTTGCTGGTGTTCAGCTGGCAGTGTAACATATCGCAGCAGCAGAAGCATGTTCATACGAGCTTGCATACAGCAGGCAGCAGAGAGCTGTCTTTGCCAGCAGTGAAAGAGGGTTAATCTGTCCTTCCATGAGGTATTGCAAATTATGGAGAGTGGTGGGGACAAGGTAAAAGAATATCTGCATGTGTCCTTTTAATTCAGTGGTGTTTCTGAGCCTTGGAACAAACTCCGGCGGTGAGAAGGAAGGCTTCCAAGCATCTATCTGTCTGTGGTGGCTTAACTGTATCTCAGGGCTAGATCATACAATCATAGGAATGGTTTGGGTTGGAAGGGACCTTAAAGATCATCTAGTTCCACCCCCCCTGCCATGGGCAGGGACACCTTCCACTAGACCAGGTTGCTCAAAGCCTCCGTACTTCAGAGCTGAGAGGGAAGGGGAGACAGTCAGAAATACTATGTTACCAAATATCTTTGAATCTTCATCCAAAGTGTCTTGAATTCTACAAGTCCCAAGGTGCTGGATCCATTGGCCTGGGGATGTTAAGGCACTGTTCAAAAATCAGGATTCCTCTAGCCTTAGAAAAACTGGAGAGCCACCAGTTCTGATAAAAACAAACTACCCATCACCGTGTCATCTTAATGCCATATTCATTCTCGTTTGTAATACATCTCCATCTCACACAGACATGTCCACAGCTTTGCATTTGCTTAGCAAAAAGCATGCCAAGAATTTCTAGGCTATCTGCACTCTCAAGGAATGATATATGGGATTGCTAAATATAAAAGCATGATTAGATCCACTGGCATACTGTACAGTTAACAGTAGATTAAAGGCTTTAGGGAAACAAAGGACTGGCCTCAGAGCCGACGAGTGTTAGAGAGCAGAAAGAGGAATTGTGAGTGAACAGAGTAGGCTACACAGTCTTCCCCCATATCCTTCAGGACCTTGAACATCCTTTCCTATGGAAAATTATGCAGAAGGAAAGAGTAACATACTGATCTGCCCTGTTGGGTTTGGGAGGCTGTGGAGTGTAGGGCAAAGGCATCACTTCTAACAGCCGGTGATCCACAATATCCACAGCTAATCCCTGCTGACCATGTCACGAGACCAAAAAAAATCCTGGCAGCATGGCTCTTGACCGACCCAGTGTACTGGCTGCCTTCCCAGCACTGGACAGATGTGCAGACCTCTCCTTTTCCCTTGGTTGCTCAAAGTTTACTAGCTCCCACATGTCCCACAAGCTATGCAGAAGGGAGGGAGGCACAGCATGTACCCCTAGCCTTCCCCCTCTCAACAGGTTCTCCAGCCTGTCTCTGCTGCTTTGAGCTTGGAGCACTGCAAGCAGCACCTGGCTTAGAGATGGAAGTTGAGGTTGTCCTTAAAACCTGCCTCCTGCCAAGCACGCTGTGTGTGCATCCCAAACTGCACAGGTGCATCCAGGCAGAAGCTACCTGCTTCTCCTCTCTGCTATTTTTAGGGAAAAGTTTAAGCAATGAGAGATGCAGAGCAGGTGAGAGAAGCAGCTGATGATTAAATGGTTCAGGTTTCTGCCACCCTGAGCTGATAGAGCTGCTTGGCTGAATTTTATGCCTTCAGCCATGCACCTGGATAATGGAAGAGTAAACTTCGCCTTATCTTGTTAAGAAGTTTTGCAAAAGAGACACAGAAAATTTAAAGGTGACAAAATGGTGTTCAAAGGATACATCTAAAAGGCTGATCATCTCCCTGCAAGTGTTAATGTTGAATCCATCACTTTTAATATCCTTTCCTGTGCAAAAAGAAAGGAAAAATCCAAGTCAGAAATATTTTTAGACAATTTTCTGCAGACAACCTTGGGGATGTCAACCACCTTAAAATCTTGTTAGCAAAGTAAATGCTCTGCCACTTGTTCCACTGTTTCCCCTCAGCTGATTAGCGTGGCTGGTTTTTGGCACAGGGACAGGGGTTGCTATCAGGTTTTGGGGGTAAGCTTATATCTGTCCACAGAAGTTATGCAGCAGCGTAATAACATCTTCCCATGGTGGTCCTCCCAAGAAGGTACAAAGCCTCTGTGGGACATCAACTGGCAGCACTTGGAAGGGGAGCAACAGCTGCCATTCCCCTGTACCCCCACAAATTAAAGGTCCAACAGACCAGGAGAAACTCAGCTGGGGGCAGACAGGAACTCGTGCTTTCATCACCCATAGCTAACAGAGCTGGGTTTTGCTAGCACAGATGCTCACCCTGACCAAAACCCAACCTTAAGCTTTGCCATTGCAGCAGTTGCCTCTCGGCTCCACTCAATGGGAACTACCTGACGTTACTTACTCTTTGCCAAAACCCGGTTTAGGATAGTCTGAAGTTCAATTGCAGTCATTTCACAGTCCTGGACAGAAAATGTACTTTAGGTGTTAGCACAAAAATGATTTGAAACTAACTATATTCATTTGCTGTCAGGCATCCAGAGACTATTTTCCTTCCATATCTAAGGCATGTAACCTTTTCCTAATACTTTACATTTACCATCAAGCGTCACAGGGAGGACATCCTCAGAAACCATGAATATTTTCTAGCCTTTCAAACGGGAAATAAGTGATTTGTTAGGTGCCACGGTGACATGACCCAGTACACGTTAACTTTTTAACAGGTTTGACTGAATTGAGTGACTGCCTTCTTTCTCAGCTAAAAAGGCTCAGGAGGGCATTTGAGATTTTCCAGGCTTATGGAAACTACAACCAAACAATACTATATTTGCCCCTTCAAAACTCAGAAAGGCGTTTCTAACTGACAAGATGTTTTCTCTCTTTGGTGCCCATGGCCACCAGTTCATTAAGAGAAAATCTGACGTGACAGCCACAGGCTAGCGCAGCAGGGCTTTATAGATACTGAGGTTTGTCAAATACAATATACAGAAAGTTCAGCCAACAGTTTTCCGATCCCCGGGGCTTCTAAACAAAAAGGAAGGAATTGGCCAACTCGGCAGTTGTCAGAATTATACGCTAACTCCACAGGTAATTTATTTCACCGTGGGATGATATTTTCACAGTCCTCACTCCCATCACCCCTGTTTTCAAAGTTATTCTATGCCCTGCATTACCAAGGGAACAAATCATATTTTGCACCAATAAGAGGAACAATGTAGTAAAACTGCTCCTGTAAAATAAATTGAACTGAAGCTGTGAGTTAATAAAAGAGGAGAACTGCTTGGGGTTTTTTGAAGACCAGACAGTAAAAGGAATCATCAAATCAAATATTTGCATAATCGTAACAGAGCGATCCCATTCTTTTTCTTTCACTTTAACCCACTTACCTCTCCAGAGAGCTTTTGAAAGAGAGTCTTGAACTCTTCATCTATATCTTTTTTACTGACATGAGGCTAGAGGAAGAAGAGGACCAAGAGTGTGGTTTACAAGGTGGTTCAGGCAAGCAAGCTGTGGCTGTCGTAAAGCAGCTTTACGGGGGACTATTTACAGCAACAGAAAATGAGCACTTGCCCTGCAGCAATGGCAAAACAGAGGCACTACTTAAATCACGACGAGTCAGGGGATGGCTTCATTCCGGGAGTAAATACTTTCTAAGCCTGATGAAAAAGTTTTCTTCTGCTACCAGGATAGTTTTGCGTAATAGCTGCAGTGAAAATGTTGCTGCACCTGGTCATAGCAATTCAGCAATTTCTTGGAAGTCTGCTTTTGCAATTTCTCTTGGGCTTCAGGCAGACTATTTGTTTCTATGGAAAGGATCATCCTGTGCCCTCCCCACTTTCTCCTACCTGTGCTAGATGGAGGGATGATTTAACGCGTTCCACACCAGTCTACAAGGGTGCAGTTTCTGTGCCACATTGGCCCAGGTACGTGAAAATGCAAGTGGAACTGAGACATGGAGATATGTAAAGAATCCCCACAACCAAAAAATATTTCTCCTGAGCACAAACACATACTGTGATCCCAGCTCAGGGAAGAAATAAAACTCTTGCCCCTGCTTTGTCGCCACATAATAAAGGAAAATTATAAGACCTTTACCTCATATGGATTTGCAGACACCACATCACCAATCATCCTAAAGGAAAAAAAGAAAAAAAACCAAAACCAACCAGAAAAGACGAGTCTACCATTTGCCTTCAAAATAATCAGGAGAACAAGCTGTTTTAATATGAGGCGTTAGTGAAAGCACAGAACAAGCCCCAGGTTTCCTGCTTCCCATGATCCCCATCCCAACTCTGTCCCATCTCTTTGAAGATATTTTCCTTGGGAAATCCAGCCTTGTTGTTCCTGTCTGGTATCCAGACTCCTGCTTTTTCATTCAATGGCCGCTATTGATACAACCCTTTTTAAAACCATCTCCTCCTCATCATACTCCTACACCCCTTAATTGTGGGAACCTCTATGTCACAGACCTGAGGGATCTCGTTACCCCTTGAGTGTTTGGTGGAGGCCATCGGAAACTCTCTACCTTGGATCTGTGTCCCCCCTATGGTAGACTATGTAAGAAAATAGGTCCTAGAAATAAGCCTATTTTGCTGGTTAGGGGAACAGATAGACCACGGGATGTGGGTGCAACACCTGACCTTTTCCTTTATGTGCCTCACCAGCAGAAGAGGAGGTTTTACAGCAAAGATACGCACTGCGTTTTAGCCTGTTTCTCAGAAAAAACTCGCAGGCAGAACTCTCCATTTTTGTAAGGCTCGAACGTGGACGGCACAATGAGGTACTCTCCCCGGGGCAGCTTCACGCGGCTGGAGACTTCACGCAGGTTGACATAAGGATCAGACCGCGCTGCTGGTCGGTTCCTTGTGAAGAAAGCACGGTTCGCATGAATATCTGTGTTATTTTCCAGCTGTGGGAAAGGCGCTTTTGTTAGAAACCATTTGACAATTCCCTGGTAAACTCTATTTCAGTTTCGATGCTTTAAAGCCATCTCAAGTGTTTTCTTAGCATAAACCAATAAATCTGCAAGTGATAGCATAAAAGACAACCACCAATGTTCTGTCATGGGAAACAGTCGGGCAGATAATTAGGAGGGGCGAAGATCCTTCTCTATAAAGATTATCTTTCCACATGCCTCTTTACAATCTGTGATATAAAATAAATAAAAATATCATAATGTGTGCTCATATCTGGCTGTACTTAAGCTGCCCATGTGTAGAGCATTTTTTGTTTTCACAGGCTGCTTGTGGAAAGAATTTACATTTCAGATTGTTTTTGAGCAATTTATGATATGGGATAAATCTCCTAATTGCATAGGAATTGTAGCCTCTGATTTCTTTAAGCAAACTGAAAAGAACAGTAAAGAGAACAAAGCACCAGACACAAGGGGGAGACCTTTGGGGCCACATTAGATGATTTACTCAACTTCTAATAGTAATACCGAGGGTATTCCTTTCGATTACGTGGAAAACTGTAGTTAATTTTTCCTTAATACCAATATACTCTTATGCAAGCAAAACACTGCATATCTCATAAAACAAAACATTGGTGTAAGAATAACATCTCTGCTGTAAACCTCCTATTCATGAATTTCGCTCCACGGGGATGTCTTTCAAAAAGTGTGATTCAATGATCCACAAAAAGTGCTGTGTGGTTGACACAAGGTGGGGAATATTACATACAGATAAGGTTTCGGGCTGTCTAAGATCAGAGCATACGAAGATGTTATCAAACATTTTATAATCATTCTGTTTTTTTGTTGTAAACTACAGAAAAATATGGGTTTTTTCCTCTTTTGTTCTGAAGATAAGATTGGATTTGGTATTTATACAGCAGCCCTATTCTTTCTCCTCACTCAATCTTAAGCTAAGTGGGACTGCAAAGATTAAGAAGCCAGATCCATATCTTTTTCAATATATAAAGTTCATTTTCCCTTTGCATCTGCAAGGCTGTTAAAAGAACACAGTTAATTGCTACATGACCACACATTCATTCACTGAGAGAGAAGAAAGGGGCTGAAAAGCCAAGGAAAAACTGGCAACACACGCTGCCAGATCTCAGTAAGGAGCGTAGGCTATTCCTGCACACCCCTGGGGTCTCTTTCTTCAGGAATTAAAAGTCTCTTTACCTCAGTATTGACTTCTGGGAGGATTAGGAAAGGTTGAGCGGGGTTTGTTCATTACCAGGAGCCACAGCTCAGAACTATAAAAGGAATGGATCCACAGAGTCTGGCATTTCTTTGGAATAACATGAGATACATTTTCTCGATTTTAGAGTAAAGAGACCCCTTTCTGACTTCACCTGTACTAAACAGGCAAATTCTGACCTCTGTTACACAAACCTAATGGAAGCCAAATTTCAACAAGTATAAATGAAGCTAAGACTGGCACTCAGATATCTGTAATAAAGCTTTGTGCCCCAGTCCCTTGGAAATCGTTATTCAGAACATGAGATATTTGACCAGTGATCCAAGAATAAAGCTCTCCAGAAGAGCTGTCATTAGTAAGGAAGAATTCTCCCTGGTAGCTAAATTTTCCAGTGTGACAGGAGGTGCCCGTCTGGAAGCTAGAAGACTTCAGTAGAGATTACATACCTCCTGAGGAATCTGAAAGGAAGAGAAAGAGCTGATGTTAAAGGGCTGCTACATACCTGCTTTTATCATTAGGAAAAAAAAAAAATCAGATAAAGCATTGTTCAGACACCTTTTTTTTCATTTTCATTTAAAACCACATATTGTAGTATCACTTACACATACAGTTCCAGCTTGTGCTAGAGCTGTTCCAAAGGAAAAACAGGATCTTCATCCAGAGGAATCTATACAACATTTAAATTGCTTTTCCCTTGACATGCTGTTGTGAATGATACTATCAGTTGGAACTATTTGGGTAAGCCTTGAAATGTTCAGTCAGGAAAGTCAATGAGTTAGACCGACTTTGCTAACCAAAAACAAACTGAGAGTTTTGATAGCAGACCTAAAATCGACTACTCTACAGTTACTAAAATATGATGAAAATATAAGGCTACTGTCACTAACAGTCAGCCTGAGGATGATGAGATTGTTCTATGGCAAATATAACAAGTAACAAATTTCAAGATCTGGCCCTTCCTAAATTAACTAAATTCCTATGTTAATCTGTACCTCCAAATATACGGTAGCTTTTCTAAAAGCAATTAGTTGTCTTGAGAGCACAAATTCTCGTGAGAGCCAAGGAGATTATCCTTCCAAGACCCAGAAGAGGTTTTGAAAATATCACCTATACTATGATTCTGGGGCCTGAGATGGCCCCTTGAGATCTCAGGTCTTATAACCAGCATACTAGAAGGCCAGAGGCTCGGTGATGGGCCCACTTACAGTAATTGTCAGCAGGCAGTTTGAGCTACGCGACATACATAAAGCTCTGCAGGGCAGGTAGGTTTGAGCAGAAACCTTTTCACCTTCTCCCACACAGAGATCTGCTTTAGGTCATCATCCATGCTGTCCTAACTGGACCTTCTCAGCCACAGCATCAGCTGCAGTGATGTAAATCCATGACAGTGCATGACCCAAGGAACTTAGTTCATAGCTGGATGTCCACCTGAGATGGACAGCCATTTCTTGGCAGCCATTTCTTTCAAAAGAAAGACTTCATCTTGTTAAGAGTCACCAAGTCTACCCTACTATGGAAAAGATCATGGAAGAGACAGATGGGATGAAGTAGATGGAAAGCACAAAAGCTCTGCTAACTTCTCCAGGGTTGAACTCAGCAGTATCAGCAGACAAACACCCTTAATGTGCAAGTTCAGGATGTCAGTAGGCCAGGGTTCTTGGCACCACGCAGATGGCAACCCAGAGATGTGCTCAGTGAGAACCGTTTGCGTATGCAGACACTTGGGCACTAGGGAAAATCTGCCTAGTTTTGAACCATCTTGCACAAGACATATTAGCAGAAATCAGCCATTCCCATCTGCTCCCAGCTGTGCTGGTTAATGATCTTCATCTAGTGGAATTTATACAACATTTAACTGCTTTTCTCCAGGTACGATATTGGGAATGATAATACTGATGGTAAATTCTTATATTTGCTTCTCTTCCCTCACATCATAGAAATTTGAGGTGACACTGTAGATTTTTT
>NW_010262468.1:19155-40128 GCF_000690775.1 Eurypyga helias
TTATATTTTTAGAGGCAAAAGAAACACTGGGAGAAATAGAAAAAAAAAAAAACAACCCACACCAAAACTACTGAACCAGAACAATAGCATGGTAGACAACGAATCAAAACAATTTTCAAATGCAAGGGAAAAATAATAAAAAAAGGAGAAAGTGACTACTGAGCACTAACGATAAGCTGTAATCAGAAACACTTATCTGGAATTGCCAGGAACCCTAGCCTGCCCCCATTCAGATTTTGTAAGAGAAGGCTCTCAATGAGACTGTTACTAAATTATTGCCTCTAGTTTTACACTGTTACTGTTAAAGCGGGACAAAAACTGAGCCTAAATTTATCTGAATCTTTACGTGTTATGTGGGTGAGGAAGAAATGAGAGAAGGATTTGAATCATCTTGCAATATCCAGTTCTTATTGAAGTGTAGTGCTGAATGTCAAGACGTAGAACACTGACAATTTTTTTCCAGGGTAACAGAACAGGGAATAAAGCCTTCAATCAAGAACAATCTTCACCTGATAGAGCGAATAACCAATACTAAGCAGAGATTCTCCCATTCTCTTCTGTCTCCTACGGTTCTTCTGCATCAAGCCCACCAGTATAGTGCAGCACGGCTCATCCAAACTCCCTTCATGGTCATCATCTGGTTCATCCAACCGTATTTTAAACTGGGGATTGGTCCAGTATGTTGCTAAAAATTCCCAAGGTGAAACAAAAAGGAGGAGATTTTGCTGTCATTGTAGCCAAGATGGTTGTCATTACAATTACAGAGAATATCTCTGCGGAAGAACTTCTGCCTGGAGTTTTTCCAGTCCTTTCCATTATGTTACATGCTTTTATATTTTCACAGTTATGCCAAATATCAACTCGAGCCATGGCAAATCAAAGCACCAAGGTATTTTCTGGGGAGTAATGACCATCAGGGAGGAGCTGATATCGTTAATTCCAGCCCATCATTTATCTCCAGGAAACGTCCTTGGCTGAGGCTGTTGCAGGAGGACCAAATGCCAAACAGCCTCTCCAGAGGTCTAACCTGAAAATGAATGGGAAACAACACTGCCACTGAACTGTGACATTTTCCTGGCCTACCCAGCCCTTCGGAGGATTACTCCAGGCAGTAACAAAAGCCATGTAAGCAAGAAAAACAGACAGACTAAAAAAAAAGAATATAGCCATGAATTAACTGTTTAGAGGGCTGGTAATCCCCAATGAGGAAATAAGTGTGAATTAGATCTTGGTTCAGGCTGCCAAGCATTTGCTTGCTATCTAAACCCCACAGAAAGAGCTGCACCTTGAAGCCTTTCCCACCAAAACCCCCTCCCATTCACAAGCATTTGTTTTGATTGTTTTGTTGTTATATCACCAAGTGCCGGTTTGGCTGGGTCTCCACCTTGGTAGTTCTGGCAGCCCCCAGCAGTTGAACCGCGTCTCCACTGTCCATTGAACAGGGTCAAGTCCCATTTATTGACCTCGTTGCTTGTCAGCGTGTCAGGAGTCAAGTTGCAGATCTCAAGGCGAGTGAACTGCCTCTGAAAATCTGAAAATGCCATCCTGATGCACAAAAAGACCTGGGTTAGTCCATCAGGTTGAAATAGTCGAGGTGATACAAATGGATGTCTTACCCCATCAGGGCAGCAAATGTCAGTACTACAAAGCTGCCCAATGCCCCATTTAATTGAACTCTGAAGCTTGAAACCAGCTTTTGGGAAACAAAATTTCCCATTCCCTGAATGTGCTGTATCTCTCAATACAACCTGGAGACAGTTGTTCTCAATGGCTGTTACACATTATGGGCTCAGTCATAGCATTTTCTGTCACCCCCAGCCCTGGGCAATCCCTCATGGATCATGCTTCATGAGTAAATCCACTAAAACAGTTGGAAAAAAATGTGCAAGGAGACGCCATTTAATGGGGTAAGAGCAGGCACTTATGAAAGAGTCGCTATGTAGAAAAACAGTCTCAACTTAGTGTTTTGCTTTAATTCCTGGTAGGTTTGCATGAGTGACAGACCTCGATCACTTCACGCCGCGAGCAGAGGTCTGTTCTCATTTCTTAGCCCCTTATGTCCCGTATTGCACTGAAAGGCAGCGGGCGTTTATCTCTGCGGTCTAGGACAGTGACGTGGGATGAGTACCGATCCATATAACCAGCAAACTGGGACAGGCTTTCCAGTAGGTCTGGGTGAACCCTCTTTCCATGCTGGTAATTTAAATTTTTTCATTAGTGTGTAGCACTTAGGCAAAAAAAAACAAACCTCAAAATATAGAGCAGCTGAGGTTCATTCTTGCCACCTCATTAATTTCATTACCATCTGGTCTCTATATTTGGGATAAGCACTGAGTTATGCAAGCTCTAATAAAAGGTAATATTTGAATGGGAAGGAAGATAAACAAAAGGCTAACAATGCATACATGTCATTATTAACCCCGTCGGAGCTGGCAGTTTCTCTCCATCCAACTGAAAGGACTGCTTAAAGAGCATACATCCACATAAAATGACCAAAGGATTCAGCTAACTGAATGACTCTCACCAGAACTCTCCATCATCTACTTGCTTATCCAGAGCCCGTTTTTGTTTGGGATCAACATAATTCCATTCAGGAGCACTGCAGACAAAGCACAAAACCGAGCTGTTCAGTTGTTTATTTTTGGCTACAACAAGATCAGAGAGTTAGGCTCTGGCTTAGAGCCGATGAAGGAGCACGTATTTCTGCAACAACTAGACCTCCTGCCCCTCCCCACAGCAGTACACACTGCACCCTGGCCATATGGGGCAGGAATCAGACTGCAACAGGTAAGCCTTAAGTTGAATCATCACTGCCGGGCGCCAGAACGTACAAACATTGCAGTCTGGCTGGATTAGGTAACACACACCCTGAAAGATCCATTTGGACAGCTGATATTCTCCCTGGGGACATTATATAAGCTCAACTGTTGGGGTCACAAAAAAACAAGAAAGCAAAAAAAAGGTGCAATTAGGAAAATGTACTGCAGAAAATGGCATTGCTCCTTTCCTGTTCTGATGTTATGGAGCAACAAGCTGGATTCTGCTCTGACCTGCTTCCATGTGACGGTGCAGTTCTGCACCTGCCTCAGCAGGGTTGTCCCGTGATAAAACAGGTGCAAAAAATCAGGATATGGCTTCTGTGTGTGCCTGAGGCACTTTATCTTGGGGCTGAGCAAAGCAACTCTGGTAAAGGTAAGAACAATTCTAATGTTTATTTTCTACCCTTACGTATTACACAACATCAGCACCAGTACTGCAGTCATTCAGGATAGGAAGCTGAAATCTCGGAGTATTGCAAGAAAAAATATATCATGGCCCAAATTAAAGTAATATTTATGTCATTCTAAATATAGAAAGAGGTGTTGTCACTGCCATTCTCATGAGATTCCAAGATAGTTGAAACCCAGACAGCTTCTGATAGATTTTCAAACTTCTGGGTAATTAGCTCAGTCAACATCCCCATTTTTTTCAAGATTCTCCAGTAGAAACTAAATACTGGTCTGATTTAGAGCCCAGCAACCTTAGAGCTGAGGCAGAGGCACAATGGTTTAGGGCTGCTGTATTTCACAGGAATAGGATTGGTTTGCAAAATGACATGGGTACAGCCTGCATTGGGCTGCTCACAATTAAAATGTGGGCTGTTCTCTCTTATTAGAAAGCTCTGCCTGAGGCACGGAATAATGTCCACTGGGCAAAGTGGATCAATATCTAACCTTGCTAATAAATTAATACTGTTTTATTCCAACTGATTTAGTATGTCTTCTAAATCTGCTGTGTTATTGGATTAACTGCATAGTCCCAATTTAATTTTTAAAGAATACCAAAATAGACTGACTGAAGAGAGAGAGAAACAGAGACATATAAAAACCTACTTATCACTCCAAGCTCCAGTCCATTCCACTTCACCCCAGGGATTTCTAAGCCTCACTAGTTTCTCTGGCCGTCCTCGGTAATATACCTAAAAGATCCACAACAAACAGAGCCTGAGCACTTCCGTTATTCCAATCATCACGGGGCAGTTGCTTTTCAGACAGGATAAAACACGATTTGTACTCGAGTCATGCAGCCCATTATAATTTGCAATCGTTAAAAAGACACCTGGATGCCCTCCACCCCTGTTTTACATTATCCTGTGCCACCAAGTGAGCCATTAGCTGCAGCACTCACCATTTCATATAATGACAGCAACCTGCAAGGAAAAACTTCAGCTGCAGGACAGCAGAGTATCTACATTCTCAATAGCAGGAGACATGGCCCAACACAGCAAGGTTGGAACGAGGTTATTTGGCACGGGCACCTCTGTAATGATTCCAGTTTCAGCGGAGCAGGAGTATCTAGGGCTCGCTGTGAAGGTGAGCCTAATGGCAGGGTTCGTGAAAGAGGCTTTTACTCCTTTCCCATTAGCCCTGACTGGCAAAGTACATGCTCCCACCTCACACCATACAAATACGTGGTGCTGCCTCCTCTCTTGTTCCTCCTTTCTGTACCCTCCATTTCAGCAACAGCCTGGCACACCTGTACAATCTGTGTTCCAGTCTGTTGGTACATTACAAGATGCAGACTGCACAGTATGCTCTCTATAACCACCAGTGCAGAGCTGCCGACCTGGCTAAGCACGCCAGGTACTTTGTCTGTAAGGGGGTGCTTAAGGTAGCAGCAGTATTCTCAGTTGGTCGGTCACAGAAAGACGTCAGAAAGTTGACGGCCTTGCAGAGGCTGGCTTACCTCTTCTGCTCCAGTGACAGAGTAAGCATGCCCTTTTACCAGCTTCAGACTTGTGATTGCTTCTATTTCAGCTGTAGTATTTATCTGGGGCAATAAAAGTGTACACATTTAGGACTATATGTTGTGCATGAGCACAGCTTTCATGAGCAAATTAACATGGGAGAAGATACCCAAAGTGGTAGGCACAAAGAATATCAATATTCTTGATGCAAAGTGCATTACATAGAGGTGAGATGCACAGCAAAGCTTCACCTCCACAGTTCCATGCCCCTAAATATGCAGACCTAGCACAGCAGATATTCAAGAATGGACAATGAAATCCGAGTCTAAATCCAATGAAATCTAAGTCTAAATCCAATTCCCAGCTCAGGTAACAGACCCAGTCACCTGCAAAGACGCGTTCATGTGAACTCAGCTCCAGCCTGCCTCAGCTGAGATCCAGCATTTCAAAATTTGAATTCTGGTAATCCTGTATGTCATGAACCAGGATTTCAAACAAGATAAGCAAATGGGAAGTGAAAGGCATGAAGTTTCCAAAACACATACAAACATCATCTGCAACTTGAGAGTGTTTATATTACAGCTGTCAATAATCTCTAGGACTGAAAAACAAAGCCAGAATCAGACTACAAGCTACAACAGGGTATCTCAAAGAATTTGTCTCTGGCAGCTGAGTGTCTGGAGCTGAAATTTCACTGAATTTGAATGAGAGAATTAAAACAGAGTTCAGGAAGACCAGCTCCCAGTTCATCGCTCTAAGTATTATCACAGGCTGTTGAGTAAAAAGGGAGGCATGGTGAGTGTTGGTTATTTAGAACCTTGTCCAAAGTTTTTATAACTGAAATCAATAAAAGTCTCCCATTAACTGTAGCTTGCTTTTACTTCAGACCTTCCTACCTGTGTCTAACATTGATCTGGGCTTTTGTTACAGGAGGCACCAGAGCCCTGAGAACAGGAGCAAGAAGAATAAAGCAGCAGCCATGTCTTACGTCAATGGAACAGCCCAGCAGCGACCCAGCTCTCAGAGCTTTCTGGATGATCTGGTACAGGTTTGAAGGAGCCCTCCGCAGCTCATAGGACTCAGAGATGCCTCCAGTGAAATCCTCAAAGCCCTCCATAGTGGATCCTCCTGTAAGAGCTTCGTAAGAGCCATTCAACCTGTGGGAGAGATGACAACAGCTATATAAGGAGCCATCTCCACCTGTAAGCATTGGCACTGCAGAAAGGTAGGTTTATAATTTAGCATCTCTCAGTCCACATGACCTTCAGGTCACCAGAAGAAAACCCCCTGAAACAGACAGTTGGCAATATGGACCTAGAGGAAACGATGAAAAATGGGTGGAATGGAGGCTGCATGTGAGTGAAGCACATCGTGTCTACCCCCACAACCACACGGGCAGGCAACTTCTGCACACCCAGGAGTGCTGCCTCCTGCTTAGCCACCGTACTTGGCATAGGCCTTCTCCAGCAGCGCGCTCCAGAACTCGTTGCCTTCCTCTGAGTGCACGAAGAGCAGCTTTCCATTCTTGGTGGGCAGCCTGTCATCCACCACGACGTCCACCCACTCCCCGTACTGCCAGAACTGACAAAAAGAAGAAAGGAAAAGATGATGAGGGCTGGTGTGCACACAATAGCTCCGCATTACCATCTTTCTACTCCTTCACCAGCCATCTGTTCCCCCGGAAAAGTCATGGAAAAGTTTCATTCCTATGTTGGACTCCTCTCCCTTGTAATAACGGCTAACCCCTATCAGCCTTGTGAAGCTCTGAGCAGGCTTCTTAATGCTTTATTAATTTTTGCTCATAGGTTATAGTGACAGCAACATGTTGCACATAACATGTGGAACACTGCCTGTTCTCCATGCAGAGGTCACTTGGTGCAGAGTCCAGAAAGCTAGTGTGTAGACAGAATACTCTAAAGTCTCTTTTCTTATCTACTCTTTTAAGGCCAAACCCACTGGGGGAAAAAAATGCTGCAAGGAGGGGTCACCCAAAGGGAAAGTACTGAAGAGTGCTACTCCCTTCTGAAAATACCAGGAAATGTGTGAAACATTACTAATGCTAATTTTTTGCCTGAACACTAGAAACATTCACTCCAAAATCTGATGCAGTCCTGAAAGGAAAGAAGATAATTCACACAATAACCCTTCTGCTGAGATGAGCTGGTGGAGGGGACAGGTATGTGTTCTAGAACATCTGTCCTCGCCAAAACTTCTTTAGTTTTGCTAAGTAGATCCATCCTGCTCACACCTGAGCTTAATGTCTAGTCAAAGCAGGCTGGCTCAGCTCCAACACTCTGGGTCTGCAGGCAAGGAAATCCTGACAAAGGCATGGAGGGGGGAAGGGAAGGAGAAGAAACTCTATCTACCTGAATTCACTCTCAGTGAGCAGTTGCAGCCCTGCCAGCTGTAAGACAGCAGAACCTAGCCAGTGAGCAGGTGTCACAATGTTATTTAGCTCTTATTCTTGTCTTACCCCCTTCTGCCGCACCAATTTGACTTGCACACTGTAACTCTTAAATGTTTAGCATATGCCAAACACACAAAAAAGCTGCTTTTAGCTAACTACTAGCATGTTCCTCTTCTGTTCTCAATACCATGACCATATAGGTACCTGGAAATGAAAGATCCCAGCATAGTCCTTCTGGAAACTCTGATCCTTGGGAACAACACGGTACAGAACATCTGGACTCAAAGTGAGAGATGCAATGGCAGCTAGGAGCCAGCAATCACCTAAAACCACAGACGTTACAAGGCAGAAAATTTCATTAATAAATACAGGTTTGCCAAGCTGATTCTTAAACCGTTATGTCACACTCATATCTAGACTAAAATGCCAGCATTAAGTCCTTTGCAAGGTCCTGCCAGACTCAGTACTGGTTCAGCAATACATTCTTTTGTTGTGTTATTTATCTCTTTTACTGATTTTCCACTCTCCCAAATCACATAGGTATCTCTGGGACTCTGAGACTGATCATGCTGGTACTGGTCTAGTTTGGACATTGTTATTCTGATGTTTTAATGAAGCTGGCTGCTTCATCTGAGCTTGTTAATGCCCTCAGAAGACCAAGAACACAGTCAGAGAGAGAAGGTAATGGAGTGTGTGGGTTGCAAAGCCTGGCTGGGCACTACAGAGAGGATGATCTGCAGTACTTTAACGAGACCCAAGCCACCACACCTGGGAGAGACAAGGGCTTAGAAGGTGTCCAGAAGGTGGCAAAAGCTCTGGGTTGATAGAAGGGTGGTGGGACCTCCATTCCTGTCTTTTGGAGGAGATTCAGTGAGTGGCAGGAAGGTTCAGGGGGCTATTCCTTCTAGCCCTTTCTTGAAGGTCAGAGTTTGAACCAGCACTTAGGGCTATCACTATGGATTTGCATGCGAGTCCAATGGAAACTTATGCCTCCTGGGAGCCCTGCAAGGAGGTGGGTCCTTTTTCTGGCCCACTCCTCATCCTGGAAAGGATGGGTATGCCTAGCCCTCGCTGGATGCTGAGTGCCTTGCTGTTTGCTGGGTTGGTTACCTGCTTGTTGTGGACTGGAGGTTGGGACAGTGGAAGCCTCTATCACACAGAAGGTGTGCCTGGGAAACTCAGTGACTCATGGGTTTCTTACAGTATTTGCACACTGCAAACAGTAGGAAGAACCTCTGTGGTTCTGTGTTATTTCTGAAGTGTGCAAAAAGTCTAGGAAAACAAAGCTGCTCTGAAGGTACTAACATTTTCCTGGTTCCTTGTGGATTATCTGTGCCAAGACAGTTTCTTTGTGCAGGTGCAAGTTCTAGTGAAGGAATCGACATAACAGCTCTTGTTTCAGCAGAAATAAGGTAACAGGGAAACCAAGGAAAGAGTTTAATCTGTAGCACAATATCTTAGAGCAGCAGTTAACTCTTCATGTTGACTTGGGCTTTATGATTTAGTGTTGTGATTAATATAATTGTAAAGATAAGACACAGGGACTTACCTGGTACCGTCTGCTGCCTGTATGCCAATGGGAGGTACCTAGATGCCTCCCATGAGCTGAGCAAGAAATGGCTGTTCCTAATTAGGCAAGCAGTGATTTGAGAAAACACCCTATAAAGAAGTGCCGGTCGGTGTGATGACCTGTAACCACCTCAGCTGGCTGAAATGATACAGGTGAAAAATCCTTGATCCACCCAGTGTGCCAGCCCAAGATTTTCCAGTAAGAAGGGAAAACCTGGTATTAGCATGTAAGGTGCTACTTGATCCTTCCCTGGGGGTTGTTCTTTGTTATCCTGGCTGCCATGTTCAGGTAAGGGCATTCAAGCTGGAAGGGGGTAGACAGTGGCTGGATTACCTGCTTCTCCCCATACACCTGCATTTCTTATGAGATGAGGTTAAAAAATCTTCTCCTGCTCACCCTACAGAAGTGAAGTTTGGAGAGGAAGTGTGAGGCAGGTTGAATGCTACTTTGCAGAAAAGCTGTTTGAGCCAAGAGCTCTTACCTGAAAGGTAAAATTTCCCTTGCAGAAGAGAAGACAAATTAAAATAGAATTGTTGTGAGATGTTTAAACTGGAAATAAGAAAAAAATTATGTTGCTCATATAGAAGAGAGAGTCCAAAAGCCTCAACCACTAGAACAACTATGAGGAAAAAACCTTCTCAGGCTGATCTTCAACCTAATTATTTTTCAAATTATTTTGCATTCTGTGGAAGAGGGCTCAACTTATGGCCTGGAAGTTTCCCCTCGGCCTTATGTATAAAATAAGCAAATTAGGGAGAGCACAAAGGGGTGGGGGGTGGGGAAGGCTTTAAGAACCTCCTCGCACAAGAAAATTTAGATGCTGGAAAAAATTATATTGAGAACACTCAGGCCTGTTTTGCACCTATTTCTTTTAGGCTTTTCTTGGTTCAGGTCTGTGCCTTATGCTGTTACAATTTCTGCTTTTCCTTGGAGAGGTAGAAATAATGGTGATAAGTCTGAGGGAGTGGCACCTCAGAGAAGGAAGATGAAAAGTTGTATGAAGTTAGAATTGAAGCTCTCATTTTCCCACACTTTCTTGCTGCCCTGGCTGTTCCTGGCATGCTGTGAAGTACAGGAGACTAATTCTGAGAAGGGGGCATGGGGAGGGTCCTGGTGTCCCTGTTGTGTTCTTCCACCCCTGGTGAGACTATGAAGATCTGTAGCAGTGATGACTTGGTTGCATGCCCAGAGTGCACATCTGGAAGGGTTTTCCCTTCCTGGTCCAGGCAAGGTTTTTACAGCCAGTGAAGGGAAAACAGCTCTGGGCTTTGCTGAGGATGCTTTATGTTTGATGCACAATTAGGCAGAAGAATCAGTGAAATGAGAGGGGTTTCCTTAAACATGTTATTTACTTTCCTGACTCAGAACTAAACCATTTCAGAGTCTCATCCCCATAAGATGCCAAATGCAGCATGAAATCCTTTACAGCTCTCTCACGGTACGAATTAACTTCTTAGCATCTGGGAGAGTGAGTGACATTGGCATTGGCAGTTCCGCCTCCTGCAAATGCACCATGCAATCTAACTTCCCAGGGAAGCATCAGGGGCAAGTCTGCTTAAAGCACGCGTGGAAAAAATTGTAGTGGAAGAATTGCAGTGGTGAACTTGGCCTTAAAAATAGCTATGCCTGCCTTGAGCAATACTGCGTCCTATCTCTAAACCTTACTTGAGGGCCTAATAATTTTGGCTAAGCTTGTGGCTGAACAAACATTAACTGTGCCCTCCAAAAGGAACCAATTTTCCTTCCAAAAGGAATTGGCTGCTGTGCAGTAACTTGACAAAAAGGGAAGTTTGCATGGGGTGTCTAGATGCATGTGGCTTGGGGCCATCTTTATATACAAGCGATGCATTACATCCAGTTACATGTGATATTGGTTTTAAGACAAATTAAAGAGGATGCAGGAATCTGTCCATACCGAGAAGTTTCCAGGATGGAGCCTAAACTGCACAGGCTGCCTTTTATCTTCTTATATACCGCAATGGGATCCTGACCTATTCATAAGGTTTCTCAGCACTACTGGATAATATACTGCTAGTTCCAAAGAAGTACAAGTTGATGGTATGTGTTTCTTTTTTTCAAAGTTCAGCATAATTTTTGGGCAGCAAATTTCAGAGTTTTGTTTGTTCTTGTGCCCGCAGTACAGTGTGGCAGCACAAGCTCCCTAGAAAGGCAGCTTACGTAGGACCACTAAAGCTTGTTCCAATTCAGCTGCAGGTTAGGTCATCTTTCAAACTGTGAGGAAACTATTTCATTCCATTCCTAAAAAGTGAATTTTCGGAGGGAGAGGAAACGAGACCAATTAGCTTCTGAATTAAATATTTAATTAGAATCTATTTCCAATGCAGCTATAGTCAAATAAATGACAAAATCAAAAAGTATTTCTGCTCTCTACATGCATTTGAATTTGTAGCCTTTCAGCTTATAAAAATAAATTTTAAAAAAACACCATTCTTCTCTGCATTAGCCCTGCAAAGCTAAATCACCTACAGGCACATACACTGCTTTCTGCTCAGGCTCATATTTCATGAACAAAACTTTCAGACAAATGCCTATTACAGTGTTTACTGCTGCTGCTGAATGTGCTAAAAAGAAGCCAGCTTGATTCCTGGATCTGAAGTCATTTGTAATGTTGGTAAAGTCCAATTTTTTTTTTTTTTTAATTTGAAATAAGCAATTCTGACCTTGAGTTTGTGGTGGAAAGGGTAAACATGAAACCTAGCTCTGTGTGTGGGGTGGAAATACACACACATGATCCTGGAGAATTACTTTGACTATTAGTGTGCTTGAAATAAAATCACTCGCTGCTCACAGATGTACTGAGATGGCTTGTGTTCTCAGTGCTATGCAGGCACCTCCCGGTTCTCAGAGGTAATCAAATTGCTGCAGAGAATACCGAATCCATGGTGACCTGGGAGCTGAGTGACTCCTCTGTATTGATGATGTTTACCCAAGCACGCTGCACTCTCAGAGGCCATAAAATAAATGAGAAATTTGATTAGTTTCAGTTGCTACAGAGCAGCACTCCGTTTCTGTTTAACTGCCACCAAAGTGTCTAGACTCAGAGCATCTAAGCTCTTCTTGACCTGGTAATGGTGACTTTTAAGCCAAAAGTCCAAGCGTCAGGTTCCAAGATCTAACTGGACAGTACAGAGGCATTTCTGTACTGACCGTACTCTGGCTTGTTGCTGTTTCAGCAATGCCTGGTGTTCGGAAGGGATCCTAATACAATGCTGTGGCTCTTGCTTCCCAGTTTGTCAAGCAGGTTTGGCTCTCTGCTTTAGTCTCTGCTGGAAGCCCTTCTTCAGAGCTCGTGGTACCTGAGGCATCCTACCAGACATCAAGGAAGCACTGACCTGCTGACTTTATGGTTTCTGGCAGTACGGCAGAAATCTGCTTTGAGATTCCTAATGTTTTCTATGGAAATTAATTAAGCTCTGCAGTTGTGTACAGAAAGGCAAAGGAGCAGCCAGCAAAGGAATGGGCTTTCTTTTCTTTGGGGTCTCGGAATTGCCAGTGAGTGTGGGTTTTTGAGGTATCAGATCTATCTCGGAGCTGTCAGGCTCTGGGTTTGTTCTCCAGCCCACCCATAACCTTCTCAGGTCTGCCTGTGAGAGAAGATACGCGCAAAGCAAGCGTGGGGTGGGCTCCTCAGCTGGTGTGAGCTGGTGCATCTGCACTGGCTTCAGGGAACTTTCCAGCTGGCAGCCCAGGGCAAGGGACCACAGGGTACCCCCTGAGCTTTCAGAACAAAAGGCACCCCCTGAATATAAACAGTGCGGGTCTGGAAGGCTAATATTAAACAGAGAGGGTTTGCGTATGTTTTGTTTTGTTTAAGTTAAATTTATGCCACTTGCTTCTTAAGACCCTCTGCAAACAACTCTGGGGTTAACTTATTCAGATAGCTGCAAGAAAACTTCATAAGTCACCTTTAATAGCTAGGACTGTGTGACTGCATTTCAAGTTGTTACTGGGCTATCAAAAAGATACGGTTCAAAGAACATTTAAAGTATTTCAAGTCTTTCAAGTTCCCATCAAACTTCCCAAGCTGATATTCATCTAGCTTACACTGTTGTCAAAGAAATAAGTTTAATGGAGTGAGACTAACTCCGGGTTTTCTTGTTCCGTTTGTTCATATAAACCAGGACCTGCAGTGTTATTTTTAAAAGAAACGAAACATGTCAGAGAAGATTATTAAAAATAGGCTCTGTTTCCCTAAAGGACTTGTTAACAGGTCACATATGTGGCTTATGTAAATATGTAATCAGGCTCTGTTTCAATAGAAGTGTTTTACATGAGGGCTTTACTAACAAGGACTTTGATATTCAAGGTATTGGATCAAATACCAAAAAGCATAGTATGCCTCAGAGATGTAAAGCAAATACCTGAATACTAAAAGGTAAGTCTCATGCCTATATTCTGAATTTACTTTTGTGAAGGGTCAGAGTGTGTAGAAGTGATTGTAAGCAGCTTTGCCAAAAAACAAGCGGATTATCTTTGATTATTTTATCTTTTTCTGAGAGAGAGAGAGAGAAAAGGAAGCTCCTAGCGGAAACAGAATCTGGGTTTGGGGCTTTTCGTCTAGGTTTAGAGGTAGCTTTCAGGACCAGCACTTGGCTTACTGCCCACCATGGTTTAGGAAAACCTGGAGCCAGGCACCATCCCCAGATTCACAGGAAGCTTTTGTGGCCAGTTCTGTTGTTACCACTACTTGATGGATTTTGGCACTGCTCTCTAGTGAAAGCCCATTTAGCACAAAGGACTGGGACTCCACAGAGACATTCAGGAGGTGACAGAAATAAGAAGGGGCTCACGGTATTTGCATTCAGTTTCTAGGCTTAACACAAATAATGCATTGACCTCTTCTAGTTTAGGAGCAGGTAATATTCTTCCTTTACCTTGTAAACTGTCAAGGAAAATAAGGTTTTACTTCAGGCATATGATCTTTATTTTTTCTTTTCATGCTATTATAGAAACTCCCCAAATTGGAGGTGACAAGAAATGTCACTTTTATTACTTATCTGAACCATTCTCCTAAAATACAGTAAGTGATTTCCCCGTACTCTGTTCCAGCATCCACCAAATAAATATCCTGGAGCAAGTATATGATTGGGTGCCTTATTTTTAGCATTTGGAGCACAGGCTCACACACCAGGGAATTTTTTAGCAATTGCTTTAATGGTGCTGTGTTTACAGGACCAGCATTGGTATTATTTATCGCCAGTGACTTGCAGAAATTGTTTGAATCTCATTTGTGCAATGGATGAGCTAGAAGACCAGTAAGGTCAGGAGCGTTGCGCTAAGCAGCGCAGGAGGGAGAAAGGCTGATTTCTCTGTGTCTAATCTATCAAATTCTCATTACAAGAGTTTCAGCCTTCTCGCCTCTATATGTAGTCAGGAGAGGTTGCTGCTGCCGTCTCCTGGAGCTGGATCTTATCAGCGAGCACCAGAGAAGGCAGCTGCTGCAGCAGCGATTTGAAGGGGGCATAAAGCCCCCTTACACTCCTTACGGCCGGCCGCTCGCACAGGAGCTCTGCTTAGGCAACGCCAAGCGTTGGAGAAAAACGGATAGGAAAGTTTTCCTATGACGGATCCCCAGGAAAGGATGAGTGCTGCCTGAGAGACATCTCGTTAGCATCAGGCCCTAATTTAGAGAGCCAAACTGCCTTTACTGGCTGTTTGCACAGCTCACCCGGTGCCTGGGTTGCTCCTGTCCCTGCTCTACACCAAACGCCGTACAAGCAGACAGAGCATTCAGCATGAAGGGCTTGGAACAATTTGCTTGTTGTGGATGGTATCACAAAGTTTACATACTCTATTCGGGGTTTCTTTCATGATGTGGTCCTTGTTTCTCTCCTGTGCCTGCAAGCAGATGGGCCATCCCGCTTGGCACGCCACAGCCCCAGCCCCTCTACTAAGCCAGTTCCTGCCCTGCTCCTTGGCTGTTGTGTACTTGTTTGGTGTGAAACTGTGGCTGAAAGCTGCTCGGCTCCCAAATAAAAATCCCTAATGACTAGGCTACAGGGTGAAACTTCTTCAGTGTCCCTTGTCCCCCGAGTCTTTGAGTCACTCTTGCTGGGACGGGCATGATGCCGTCTCCTGCTTCAGGGCAAGTGCCCTTATGATTAGGTTGGTGTCCAGCTCTGTCACAAGAGGGGAAAAGCAAGCCAGTCTGCTGTTCCACAAAGGGACAAGTACCTTCCTACCTCCAGGGGACACTTTGGTGTCACCCAGGTTTGGCGTAGCTCTTACAAGCCCACATACATCCTTTTTCAGGCAGCAGTGCTGGTGCATGGGTCCCCTTCTTGGGTATCTGCCTCTTCCCATGCTCTGTCTGGGAGATAGGCAATAAAATGGTCTGTGTATGAGGAATTTTTAAATTAAGCTATTGTTTTGGGGTTTTTTTTCCTGCATCCAAAACAAAGTTCAGAAGCACTGTACGTACCTAGCTCTCCTTGGCAGACATCTGTTCGAGTAGCTCCTCCAATTATAAACTGAGGGTTGGTGCATAACTCCTGAAAAGACACATTTTCAAAGCATGAATCACACTTTCTGGTCTGAAAAGTCCTCACTTCTCATTCATTGTTTCAATGTGAAAGTTCAAACAATATTAAACACTTTGAACATTTCTTTAAAAATATATCCTTTGTCCTTTATCTGATTAATATAATGTCAGAACAACATTGCCTTATTAAAGTGAAAATTGCATGTATTTTTTGGAGGCAAATCCTGAAGTCATTTGCTACTTGAAACTCAGTGCTACTGGTGAGAATTTTTGCTACTGTGGGGACAGAGGTGAAAATTCAACGTCGGCATTTACATCTTATTTTATCTTGCTCCAGTTTTGACTCAAACAGTGAAAATGAGTTTGTGACGGTCACTGCTGGCTCCAGCACTGGAGCTGTGCCAAGTTTTCATTGCCACCGACACCAAGATGTTCCTCCACTCTGAGCCCTCTTCCTGGGGTGACCCCCCACTTTCTTCCCAGCCCTCTGGGGACAGCCAAGTAGGTTATGGCAATGATGGTCCCTCCTATCCCAACTCTGAGCCCTCCAACAATTCATGCCCTATATTAGGAAGTTAATATTGTCTCTCAAGACAAAAGCCTTCCCTTTCTCCCAAGCATTTTCCATGAGCTTCTGGATGGCAACAAGGGGCAGTTTATAGGAAGCCTAACTTGGTGACCAGCGTTGAGGAAGCTTTAGGCATTTGCCTGCTCTCCCAGAGAGCAGCGGTTGTCAGCTCTGAGCTGTTGCTGAGCCATGAAGGCAGTGACAACCCAGGACTCCTTGTGTGGGTGTGTGATGCAGAGCCAGTCTGTGAATCTCCTCTCGTGATAGGTGTGATCTCAGCTACATCCTTTTTGCTGCTGTGGTTATCCAGATGGTCAGCTGCCTCAGTGGGTAGGAGTCAGGAGTAGGCCACCTACCACACGGAAAAGATTTTGTGTGGGTTTCTCCCTCCAAAGCGGTGGCAGTCAACAACATATGACATATTACTCACCTAGACACCTGTCCTTTCTGAGCCACTGCCAAGTGCCACATACACCTTTCACACAGCTGCATTTCACCTTCACTCTTTCTGTAAACCCACTGTTGAAATCAGAAGACAAGTTTTTGAAGGTGGTGTGTCTAACACTCAGTGTCTGCGAACCAGCAGGCACAACCTGGGCAGGATGACCTTAGCGACGGATATTTATTTTGCAGGGGACATTTGTCCTCCAGATTGCCCACTGGGTCCTGCTGCCTCTTTCAGATGCAGGCAGGTATGTGAATGGTGATCCCATCAGCCTGCAATGGGTGGGCAGGATTTGCAGGTGGAAACCTGTTGGCTGGTTGAAAAAGTCCAAGCAATGTGTAGGTCAGACCCCTAGGAGAGCAAAGCAGAGGGCTTGTGCCACCTTGCAGTGGGGTTGGGCTCTGCCCCGTACATAGAGATAAGCCAGTGGGTGCTGTTACTTGTGGGTTAAGTGCCCATAACCCTGATGGATTTCAGCCCTCAGTCATTCCTGACCACACTATTCTTGTGACTGTGACTATGCCTCTGCCTGTGGTGGGGACAATGTTGTTCTTGCATGAGGAATCAAAGGCTAATTTAATGAATTTTTGTAAGGCTGCTGATCTCCCAGCGTAGGCAAAGCCAAGGGATACATCCACAGTACTTGTTGCTGGAACATCCAGGTGCCAGAGCGAGGTGCAGACATTGGCAGCAACCAAACAGGTTTGCCAGGGTAGAAAGTTGGAGTTACTAAACCTGCAAGTTTCTGTTTCTCAGTTTTTAGGTGAAAAAAATAAAAAATGAAACTTGGAAATTTTCGCTTCTTCTCATTCTCTTTCGTCCCATCGGAGGAAGGTAAGTTGTTTGGGGTTTTTTCTTCCTTCCCCTGCTTTTCAAATTGTCTTGGTGTTGCAAGGAGAGGCAAAATGGCAAAGGAGGAGCAAAGCAGGGACAGAAACAAATGACTGAAAAATGGAAGTGCAGGAAACTCTCTGAAGCCCTGATTTTGTGTTTGGTTTTTTCCTTTTTTTAAATGAACATTTGACCTTTCCTGATGAAAATGGCTTTTTTTAAAATGAAAGGGCATTTGTAGGATATATGTATATGGATAATAACAGTTCTAGTCAGTTGCTCTTTACCTGTTACCGGTAGCTTGAAGCGAGGCAGAGGATTTCATGTAAGTACCCTGATTTCCTGGAGGGCACAGTGGGAAGACCTTGGTGCAGGTACCCTAACAATTGATGGTCGATGGCCCTGCAGTCTGTCTGGATACACACGGGGCTTTTCATCCACCTCTGTATTGTACCCTGGACTTGTAGCTCTGGGAAGCTGGGATGGACAGGGAGGAAGCAGGTTCCCATAAAGCAGTTATAGGATTCCTTGCTTTATAAAGGGCTTAGAAGATGTTAATTTCATTTTTTCCCACTCATTTTTCAATCTTGCTTTTGCTAACCATGGAGGTAAAATGAAACAGAAGAAAGAAAATCCATAAAGGAAAGCCCTCTTACCGTGGGGCGCTTCCAGACTATCCCTTGGGTTTTGAAGGAGTACGGTCCAAGGTCCCGGTAGCCCAGCGCGGAAGGACAGGCTGGGAACTCCTCATCCTTGAACAAGGTGCCAGCCTGCAGGCACTGCTGCTTCAGGGCTTCGTAGTCCTGCTTCAGATACTTGACGGCATTCAGACCCAAGCCCGTCTGCAGTCGCTCGTTCTTGGCACAGCCTCGCCGCGGCCCCAGACATGCCTGCCCACCAGCCTGCCCAGCCGGCGTGTGGCCACAGCTCGTGGTGTCCTCCTGGGCAAGGGGAGATGAACACAGGTGGGCAGTCCTGGGGACACCAGAAGGGCAAATAGGTACCCTAGAGACTCGGGCAAGGAGCTGGCACGGGCGGCAGCTGGCGTGGCCAGGGCTGTAGGCACTGCCTTGTACTACTCCCCATTATTTGGTTAAAAGGTTTTGTTCCCTGCCCCTTTTAAAAACATGCTTTCAACAAGGAGGAAAGGAAAACAGTGTTTATGCAGGCACGCCTATTTACACATGGAAAGGAATCGTGTGCATCCAGTGCGCTGGAAGTCAGGCCTGAGGACCAGAGCTTTAAAAATCCAGGAGAAGATGGTTTAAAATTCCCTCCCTTCCGTCTGAGATCAGGCTCTATGCTGCTGGAGGGTAAAGCAGCCACAAAACCTAGTGCTGGATATCTACTGCTACAGCTTACATTGCCATGGAGGTGTTGGTGAGTTTTAAAGCCAGAATAATGTTGAAAAATTGAACCCACTTCTGGCATAAATTATCTTTTTCTAAAAAAAACAAGTCTTTTGTATCTCAAAGCGGTGTGATTTTTATGAATTAATTAATAACCAATAAAAGGTGTGAACTTGACAGGGCTAGAGATGGCCACTTGCCCGTATGACCTGCAGAGGGCAAGGATACCTTCCAGGAGCACGACCCAGGCCAAAAGTAGACTATTCCATCACCAAATGGGAGGCAAGATCTTAACCCCAGCCCCCCACCCCCGGTGTGACCTTGGGCAAAAGTCACGATAGCTTCCTCACCTATAAAAACAGGGTCTTCTCTCAGCTAGTGAGAAGTTAGCTGTCGTATTTAGAGTCTTTTGGTGGTGCTTTCCACATACAAAATGTTTACAAGAGAAAAACAAAAAAGAAGAGAAAAGCAAGCCTTGGGTGCAGAAGGCTTTTTACCTTTAAAATACAGCGGTTCCTGTTCTTGTAGTAGAAAAACTCCACGTTTCTACCCATTTTGTACTGACATAGGGGTGTGCACACCTCCCTGGCAAGGTGGCTGCAAATGTCTGTAGGTTGAAGAACTGCAGCAGGAGCGACGGTGTGCGGAGCACAGCTGGTCTCTGCTGCCTTCCCGTGTAACGCCCAGCTTTCCCCAGCAAAGCCCGCTGCATGTCCAGCTGAGAGCTGGGTAAACAGCGACTCTATTTACCAGAGAGCATGTTTGGTGACTGCCCCTTGGGAAGTTTAGACAGGAGGTGTGGGGAAGGGAAGAGAATTTTTAAGGACCGAAACCTGCTGCGATAAGGAGTCCAAACAGAGGCTAGCCGGGCTGCTTGTCTGCAAATATTTGAAGAGCATGAATGCAAAAGAGGAAATGAAATGACTTGGTCAGTTCCAGGTGGGCATAAGTAGAGAAGGCTGGGCTGAGGGAATTACTACTCTGCTTATCTAAAAATTAAATTAATACTGTGAAAATTGAGTAAAGGAGAAGAATGGCCAGAATTTCTTCTGTGTTACACTTCAATACTTCTAGGTGTGACTGTGTACTGAATCAGAATGGAGAGTGTAACAATAAAGGGTTGAGGGGAGGATTTTTTCTTTCCAGGATTAATTTTTTTTTTTCCCCTGACAAGTAGACCCGCTATAAGGTACCCACTTCCTCTGCTCATGGGGCAGACTCCCAGTTCTTTTCCCTCCCTGTGCTGAAATTTCCTCTGTTCCTGTGGCCCAGAGGTACGTTCCATTTCCCTGTGCTTGCTGCAAGCTTTGGCAACCTTGTTCATGGATAAGCATGGTGCTCTGGCATTTGGGAAATACCGTGTTGATTGTGGGAATATTTTGTTTCCCACATACTTTTTTAGACGTACACTTGATATGCTGTGTGCTAACTCCAGTTGCCACTGAACACGAGTGGGCACAGAAGGGCTGAACCCTTGTGCATCACCAGCACGTTAAGGTGTGATACAGAGGAAATACAACCAGGTTTTAATCTCCATACGTTCCAGTAAAATGTGCCATAATTTTTTTTCTGTCCTGTAGCTTACATCTTGGAAGATGCTGAGGACAACCAGTTTCTCTCATGGAGGCTCGGACAAGGTAACAGCCCAGTGTGTCCACCACAACCTTCTGCTCCTAGTGACCTGGAGTACAGTACTTCAAATCCCTTTCCAAGCTTGATTAGTGGCAGCATGATTTATTTTGTGTAGAAAGTGATACAAAAGCACCATCTAGAGGATATGAAGAAGAGGAAAAGATGGTGATTGTATAATTGGCTACAGTCAATTGTATAATTGACTACAGAAACAGCTGACAGTTATATTAATGGGAAAGAAAAAAAAAAAAAGTTTTCAGGCTCTAGAAGGCTCTCAAAAACTGCTGATGAAGTGGCATTAACCCCCAGCGAAACAGAAACCAGGAAAATAAAATTATTCTGATTTTGTTTGCTTATGGAATTTGCATATTTGTGTCTGGCTCTTCCTGTTTTCCTAAACCTTTCTCCCTTTCTTGTTGATAGCAGGGGTGTGAGAGAAATGAGGAAGAACAGAATAAACCAAGAAAATGCATCGTCTTGGTATCATAGAATCATTTAGATTGGAAAAGACCTTTAGAGTCATCAAGTCCAACTGTTAACCCAGCACTGCCAAGTCCACCACTAAACCATGTTCCTAAGCACCTCGTCCACACAGCTCTCTAATACCCCCAGGGATGGTGACTCCCCCACGTCCCCGGGCAGCTCGTTCCAGTGCCTGACAACCGCTTCAGGGAAGAAATCTTTCCTAATATCCAATCTAAACCTCCCCTGATGGAACTTGAGGCCATTTCCTCTTGTCCTGTCACTTGGGAGAAGAGACCAGCCCCCACCTCTCTGCACCCTACTGTCAGGCAGTTGCAGAGAGCGATCAGGTCTCCCCTGAGCCTCCCCTTCCCCAGGCTGAACACCCCCAGCTCCCTCAGCCCCTCCTCACAGGACTTGTGCTCCAGACCCTTCCCCAGCTCCGTTCCCTTCTCTGGGCACGCTCCAGCCCCTCAGTGTC